>NW_024537611.1:0-296108 GCF_016628075.1 Suillus paluster
CTCATAACCTGTTAGAATAACCAAGTGAACCAAGCCACAAGTGAGCTAATGAGAGTGAACAGGACTATAGTCCAGTGTCAGTTGCTATTGTGTTGTATAAACTAATGAGTGTACTATACCTATAGTCCAGTGTCAGTTGCTAAAGAGCAACCAACACAGGACTTGCTACCTATGGGCGAGTCTATGTAAACAAGTGTAAACACTGCCTAAGTAAGTAAGGAATTCACATCACATGCTAAGTGAGAGTCCAATAGAGAAAGCAACATCATATCACAAATAACTCGCACCATAAGGTGCTCAATCACCACAACTAACACTGCTGGACACAGTCAAACCCAGCACACCTGCTTCTATGGAACCCTCACTGGCAGTTCCTCAAGATGTTACAACCGTCTCAACGACACCCAGCGCCACTCCTGGGGGTACCACAACCTTGCCAGACCACAAGATCTCCAAGGTCCAAAAAGTGGTTCTAAAGCTGGGTAAACCCACTGCAGAACCTCTGGAGGGCGGGAGAGTGGCTCACCATGATCAGACTACCTCAACACTGCCAAAGCGAACAGGAACAGACAGCGCAGTAGCACCACCAAAAGCAGCTGACTTGGTGTCAGGTAGCAAGGTAGCACCAATGAATCAGACAACAGAAACCTTCAACTCTGCAACAATCATGGACCCACATGTATCACGTGGCGAGGATGATCTAATGACACCACCCTCACTAACTGAAGTAATCTCACTTGGCGACCCCACTGTCGACATCCATGAGTGTTTGACAAACCAATACAGAGATGATCCATTCATTGCCAGGATATTAGAAAACCCTGGAGCATACAAAAACTTCGAAGTAAGCAATGGTAGGATCTTCCTCAGGGATAAAGGACATTGAATACTGTGTATACCAGACATCCGCCTGAATGAACGCCGTATACGTGAGATAATCATCTCACATGCCCACTCAATCTTAGCGCACCTCGGACCATCAAAAACACTACTGTACCTGAGAGAGAATGTGTGGTGGAAAGACATTGTATCAGATGTTCAAGCGTTCTGCGAATCCTGTGCAACATGCCAAGTATCTAAGCCAACAAACCACCAACCATATGGGCTCTTAGAGACCCTGGAAGTCCCTACACACCCATGGGAAACGATCGGTATAGACTTTGTAGGCCCTCTGCCTGAATCTACCACTCTGCACGGCACTTTCAACATGATGCTAGTTGCTATAGACCACCTAACGTCAATGGTGCACCTAGCCCCTACTAAACGAACATACTGCACAAAAGATATAGCCGAGGTCCTATTCAACATTGTATACAAACTGCACGGCATGCCCTCGAACATCATGAGCGACAGAGATACTTTGTTCATGAGCACATTCTGGAAGGAACTCAACAACCTAACCAGGACCAAACTCAGAATGTCGACATCATTCCATCCGCAGACTGACAGTGCAACCGAATGGGCCAACAGGACGATCACTCAGATGTTAAGACAATGTGTCTCTCCCAATCAGCACGACTGGGCAATGAAGTTACCAGCCATCAAATTCACAATCAATTTGGCCCACTCGTCAGCAACGAAATTCCCTCCCTTTAAACTGATCTATGGCATGATGCCCCCATCAATGATATGGGACACTAACAGCGAATACCCAGGAGTACAAGTGTTCGCACAACACATGAAAGATGCAATATTGAGTGCCCACAATTCGATAATAGCCGCGCGCATAAAGAATACATCTACCGTGTTAAGACCGTGCTCAGGGGTAAAGCGGAGTCTGAGGGGCTTGGCTTCAGCTCATATGCTGCGCCCCTTACCCAAGTACATGCCCCTAATTTCGGAATGTAGTCCGACACGAATTCTATGAGTTCTGACGGGACGTCAGAACAGGGGTCCTCTGAAGGAGGACTGACGGACTACTAGGTGAGCGTGGGAAAGTTGGGCGGGGGTTGTTCCACCTGACAGGAGGGAGGTGGGAGACTACTGCAGTTGGAACCAACAGTAGGAGCGGAGTGGAAGGGACTGCTTGGACGAAGTCCGAAGCAGAGCGGAATGGAGGGGACAGATGCGAGAGTGTGGGGTCTAGTTCCGACACACAGGAAGTCGGAGGAGCGGAGGAACGGGGGAATGGGGGAATGGAGGAGCGGGGGAATGGGGGAACAGGGGAACGGAGGAGCAGAGGAGCAGAGGAGCAGAGGAGCAGAGGAGCAGAGGAGCAGAGGAGCAGAGGAGCAGAGGAGCAGAGGAGCAGAGGAGCAGAGGGTGTCTGACCTAGGGAGTCAATCCCCTAGGCCGGCTAACAGGAGTTGACTAGGATCAGGCCCAAGTCAAAGAACAGAAGAGCAGGGCTTAGAAAAGGTAATATTCAGACTGAGTATCCACAGACAAATGTACATATGTTTATATACTCTAAGTGATGAGCATAGCATAGCAGAAGGCTATGTGCTGAGTGTACAGGATTACCAGAGGATGACTGAGACATACGAGAATAAGGCTCAGAGAACAGTATGTATGCAATGGATCAATAATCGCTAGGGTATAGGAATTACCGGTGATCCGAAAAGTGGAACTATGATACTAAATGGGGATAGGACCAGTTGAGTGGTTCCTAGTCTAGGAGTGGACCGGTGAGGCGGTCAGACAGACTAATAGTTGGGTGGGGAATATGAGCAGAACTGAAGGATCCATGCGGGTCGGAAAAGCAGAGGGAGTAGGAATAGGATTGGGCAGACTGATAGGGCGGAGGAGCGGAACCCCAGATAGGGTTGGAGGAAGGGGTATGGGGTTGGAGGACATAGGAGTAGTGTCGGAAGAGCAGAACAGGGTTGGGCGGAGGTAGCAGGGCTAATCCTGCTGAGATGCACTTTGTGCATTGTCGGGGAAGGAGGAATGGAGCGAATGGGAAAACAGGGGGTCGGACCAGGGGTGGGGATGTTCACAGGTGGTGTTGGAGGTGCTTGGATCCAGTATATGACATACCGCCAATAAATGCCACAAAGAATCACCCTTCGTAAAAGGTGACCTCATCTACCTTTCCACCGAGAACTTATCCCTACTGAAAGGAAGAGCAAGGAAACTCGCCCCAAAATTTATAGGACCATTCAAGATCCTGGAGGACTATAAGAACAACTCATTCTTGTTAGATTTACCGTCCGACCTAAAACAAAGAGGCGTGCACCCAGCGTTCCACGCTAACCTTCTATGACCTCATATCCCAAATGATGACAGGAGGTTCCCGGGTCGCCAACTTCACCAGATCTCTGAGATCAGGAAGCTGGAGGAATGGTCAGGTATCCAAAGTGACGGATCACAATGGCCAAGGCACAAATGCCATATTCAAGATCGAATATATGACTGGTGATCGAGTTTGGCTGCCACATCACAAAGTCACCCAACTGGAAGCAGTCAGCCAATACCTGGAGGCCCTAGGCGCTCCAGGGATCCAACACCTACCCAAGAAAATTTCGAACGCACCAACCAATATAGCGGTTGCTACTGTGCACTCATTCCCTGAGGCTCGCCATCAAGTATCTCTCATTGTTGGCCAAATGCTCGACAAACTTCCCTCCCAGACTAACCCAATTAGTCTCAAAGTCGATGGACTTAAAACTCGAGGCGATTGGACTACCCCCAACTCACGCGCCACCTTGTCTTACCCTATGTCGATGTCCGTCCCTGCCTCCCCTAACAAATGTATGTTGGTTGATGAACCGTCATATGGGCATGAGCCTGGGGAAGTCCCTTCCCAAGCTCCCATCAACCCTGCTGGTCATCAACATCACCCTTGATGCCAGCGCAGTTGGAAACGAGGTCGAGGTAACCCCTCCTACTGTCATGAGCCTGAATCAGACGCACTCGGTGCATTCACTTGGTTCTTCCATGCTGAAGTGCAAGTGAGTAAGTCCTCCTGGGTTGATTACCACTCGGACATACCTAACACCTGGACCTCCTGCCCTGCAGAGGAACTCGCCACCAGGAAAGAGGCTCATGCTTTCGATCAGATGCTAAAGTCTGAGAGGGAGCACAACTACTCATGTCTGAGCCAGTTGCATCGCGGAGCGAACCTGTCTATCGACAACAGGAATCATCAGCGCGTCCCTCAATCGCGAAACACCGCCCCAACTCAGAGAGTAACTCACCCTACTCCACCATTATCTACAGCCCAGGTGATCTCTGCCACCATCTCCTCAAATTCCGCAGCGACTCCCCCCATTGTTAATTCTCCACCTCCTACTGACAACCCAGGACCCGACATTCTTGACATAATCTCTGCTGGAGAGCAGTCCTACCTCATGAACTCAGCTCACCCTCATAGCATGACTGAGTCAGAACTCTTTGGTAGAGTGGTCGTTTTGGGTCTTCTTGCTACCAATGTACTTACTCTCCTCGCACTTATAGCTGCGTTCGGATCTATGGAAGTGCATTCCAATCTTCTGTGTTAAAAGAACTCCTGCCTGCTCATCACTAAATTGCAGGTCTCCTGAACAGTTGACCTGGAGGGCATATGTAACGATCATAAAAGCTAGATGGGGATAGTATGCATACTTACTACCAATATTATCCCCAGGCACTCAGTATTTTCTCTTTCTCCTTTCTCCTTAGTTGTCATATACCTGATCTGACCACTCTAATATCAATATCCGCTCCACTTTCCAATCACCTCTGCTCCACCCATCCTCTGCTCCATCCAACCATCATCCACATCCGCCCCTACACTTCCGCTCGACCGCCCAACCGGTCCCCTTCCATAATGCCTCCATTCAACTGGATCCGCTTTTCCCTTTTAGATATATACTTCCCCCTTTGGTACATAAACCCTTACTTCCGGATCATCGGTAATTCCTATTACCAATCAATCACTGATCCGACACGTACATATCAATATCTGCTCCGACTTATGTCTTCGCCTGTGTAAAGTACTTACAAACTATATCCTTGGTACATAGCTTTACTACATAGTTATCCTGATCACTGCCTCATACATAGAAGTATATAACATATCCTGTACTTAGATATTTTCCTCAGTCTTAATATTACTTGTCTTCTCGCAGTTGCCTCTTGTGAGAATTCTCAGTAGGACCTTGCCTCCTTTGGACACAAGTCTCAACTTGTTGTCACCTCCGACCCTCCGCTCCGACTTAGAGCCGTGCTCTGAGTCTTCCCCTTATTTCTCTGCCCCTTGCAATATTCCCTCTGACCCTTTCCCATCCTTCGCGTTATCCTCTGCCTTCCCCGCTCCTACCAAATATTCCCCCTACTCCTATCCACCCTCCACATCACTCCCCGCCACTAGTAGCTCTTACTTCCTGACCCTCCAAGCGGACCTAAGCGGTTCACTTGTCCTATCGTTGGACAACGTCGGACCTGCTCCAAATTCAGGGCACGTACTCGGCTAAGAGCGCAGCGCAAGAGCTGAATCCAAGCCCCGACCCCTCTGCCTCCTGAGCCAGCACGGTACCTAACATTAGTTCATTTTCCATCCTTCCCTGATATCTCCTGTACGTATTTAAACCTGGCGCCATATGTATTGGAGAAGTAGTTGATCCTTCCCTATCTCCCACAAAATAACAAGTTTAGTTCAGCCAGTTCTTACTGTTCGAATCCTAAGTTACGTTAACCAAGTCAACTCCACTTCCTGTAACAAGTCACAAACATTACATGAAGCCAAGCCCTGACCCCTCCGCTTCTTGAGCCCGGCATGGTACCTAACATGATGGCTCCATGGCAGTCAAGGGGTACATTCAAATCCTTGGCTACACTCGCTAAGTCTGATGTGACGAAAGTGTAGTTGTCTTGCACTTCCTGCTCCATGGCGGCGTTAGCACCATGCTTCTGTGAGCACCCTCCTTTCCTCTGCTTTTGGTTGGGTCCCTGACCTTCCTTTCCGCCTCCTGGCCTCCAGCAATTAGTCTTGTAGTGGCCCTTGTGATCACAGTTAAAGCAGGTCACGTTCTGGTTGGTCTGACTGGGACTGCTGGTACCACAGGACTTTCCTGGAGTGTTCTTGACTGTGAGCGCAGCATTGACGCCTTTCTTGCTCTTGCTATGAAGATCAGTGAGTAGGCGATGCTCATATTCTCCAGTCATGATGCTGATGAGTTCATTGGGAGTGAGTGGCTTCTGCAGTATCTTTGCAGCTGCATTTACCAAAGATAGGAGAGGGCGATATGATTCCAGGAGTGAACCCAGGACGATAGCATGAAAATCGTGGTCGTCCAATGCAGCGCCCATGCCAGCAGGCAATTCTCAGAGCCTCAAGAGCTCTGCGAAGTGGGCTTTGACATCAGCTCCCTCATCGCACCTCATATCCTACAAGCAGCAGCGCAAATTGATCTGCACAAGCTCAGTCTTGCCTTTGTGGATCTTGCAGATCTCTTCCCAGATCTTGGATGCACTGTCCAGTTTCTGAATGCTTAGCAGCAGCCGATCTGTGATCATGCTGAAGATCTGCTGCCTCACAAGTGAGTCCTGTTACACCGAAGTATAATGCAGGCAAAACAATAATCAATAAGACCAAAGGTCTGTCAATACGTTCAAGACAACAGTCTTAAGAACGTCCAAAGTCAAGTCAAGGCTAAGTACTGAAGAGGTAACTTAGAATCAAGTCAGATGTTCAGAGGAAAACCAGCGTAGGTTAAGCTGAAGAATCAGTGTCACCTAGCCAGGGTTTATATAGTACAGAGGGTACAGGGCATGACGTAATAATAGGTATGCATCAGTAAGCACATGCGTAAGCAATGAGGCATCTGAGTAATACCGAACTAAATAAAGCATGATAAGAGACATGCGTAGTAAGCGTGTATCAAGGGAAAAAGAAGCAAGATAAACACAGCTGTAACAGTCCTTCTGATAGAATTCATCTGTTTTCTTATTGAGGTCCTCAAGATCAGCTTGCATTGGGATTGCACCATCCATCTTCTTCAACTGGCCTGTTTTGTTGTCTAGCGGGAATGGAACAGGTCTCATTGCTCGACCATTGGTATAGCGCATCAAGCCTCTCACACCGATCGCGGTCAACGTTCTTTCCTTATAGGTGATCCAATTTGTGCCATCTTCGGCAAGTTTTGGGACATTGAACAATGAAGAGCTGGTACTGGGGAGCATGGAATCCATGGCTGAGTCAGGGCTCATAACCTAAAGTGAATGGTAACAAGCAGGATGGTTCGATCTAATAAGAAACAAAGTATATCTCAGTCTCTGAAGGAGCTCATTGTACGAGTCTAGTACCTGATAAGAAACAAAGTATCTATGGCTCGTTAGCAATGTAAAGTAATGGGAAAAATAACTGAGGCTTACATCTCAGTCTCTGAAGGAGCTGAGATGTTCATACGAAAGTAATCGACTTCTTATAGTAGGTTAGCATAGAGATGAAAAATATATGTATCATAGCAAACAACACATTGCAATATGGACAAGCTGCAGCTGACGTCAAAGTGTCGCTCGCTCGGACCACTTTTGGTTTCGCTCGTATCTTACACTTCGGCCGTCTTCACTGTCTCGGACTCTTCAGACTTCAACAGTCAGATCACCACATAAAATTCTGGAATGCAGTATGACGGTTATACACAATGAGAGAATACTAAAACAAATTTCTCTGTGGCCACATGCTTGTCAGGATCATCTGCAATAAAAGAAATATGTCTCAGACATGACAATCTATCCAAAGTGTTACATCGAGACTGTGTAAATTGAAACTCCGCAATGCCAAATTGAAGTCCTCGCAACACACTAGTACGTACGAATGGTTGCGGACACTGCAGAGTGTGAAAAGGCATTGCGGCAGACGGGTGACATGGTGTGACAAAGTGCGCGAACTCACCTGGGTTTCCCAATAAGTAAGCCTTAATATAGTGGTTCATTATGTGCTGTACTTACTATTATTAGGCTTGGTTGCAGTAATACTCAGCACCAGCATTAAATCCTGTCCCAAATCCTCCAAGTACTCCAAAGCTCCAAGGTATTGTGAGAACATATCATTATATAATCTATGCACATGTTCCATGGTTCCAATATATGCTTGTATCGTCCGAAAGCGGCAATTTTTAGTACTACCTTCGAAAACATAACCCAATTTGGCAGTTTCAAAATATCAATGTTTTCTGGCTACCCCAAGCTTCACCCTGCTCCTCCTGTGTAGTATGCTTGTATATAACATGTACCTTAGCTATAATACACCCTGCAGAACCCACTGGACCGCGATATATGCTACCAGTCATCACAGGAGTGCATGCTAGCTATAATACTCTATACCTTATACAGGTGAAAAAGCGAAAACTTGACAGCAAGAGGACATACCCAGCTCTAGCTACACGTACCTCATGTTTCTGTAATATTCATTAGCATATACCACCGCTTAAACAGGGCCTTTGTATGTTCTATAGCAGTCTCTGAGATAAAAAAAACCATAACCGCTTTTTTCTTGTTTTTATGTATCTTAAGACATAGTACATCATCCCTTTCGCTTATTTATTGTTTTCTATACACCATATGTCGTATCTGGACACGGTCCTGAAGCTACAGAAGGTAGGAGATTCAATGTAACAAGGTCAGGGGTGATATGAGCAGATTTATGTTGTGGGGGACAAATAAGATATATATCGGAGTTCTGAAAGTTGAATCACATAGACTACAATGCTATAATACCAGGAATGCAAGCTCAAGCTGCTGGACATTGATCTGAGTGTTGTGGGAGCAAAGTAAGTGTTGGAGATGCATGGGAAACTATGCAAAACATATGGTTGAAACATAAAAACACATCATAGCGCACTACACAAGACAGTCTAGGGTGTAATACATATGTAGTATGATAGAGGGATATAAAAAGTACTATCCACCATAATATTGAGGTATTGTAAGGTGTTCTATAGGCTTTGACACCAAAAACTCGAAATTAAGTGTACACTACTGTAGGCACCTGTGCATCAATGCAAGAAATGTAAAATCATCATATATATCTGCAAGCTGGATTTGCAAGAACACAAGAACGACAGGGATAGTACTTTTTATGTCCCTCTATCATACTACATATGTATTACACCCTAGACTGTCTTGTGTAGTGCGCTATGATGTGTTTTTATGTTTCAACCATATGTTTTGCATAGTTTCCCACGCATCTCCAACACTTACTTTGCTCCCACAACACTCAGATCAATGTCCAGCAGCTTGAGCTTGCATTCCTGGTATTATAGCATTGTAGTCTATGTGATTCAACTTTCAGAACTCCGATATATGTCTTATTTGTCCCCCACAACATAAATCTGCTCATATCACCCCTGACCTTGTTACATTGAATCTCCTACCTTCTGTAGCTTCAGGACCGTGTCCAGATACGACATATGGTGTATAGAAAACAATAAATAAGCGAAAGGGATGATGTACTATGTCTTAAGATACATAAAAACAAGAAAAAAGCGGTTATGGTTTTTTTTATCTCAGAGACTGCTATAGAACATACAAAGGCCCTGTTTAAGCGGTGGTATATGCTAATGAATATTACAGAAACATGAGGTACGTGTAGCTAGAGCTGGGTATGTCCTCTTGCTGTCAAGTTTTCGCTTTTTCACCTGTATAAGGTATAGAGTATTATAGCTAGCATGCACTCCTGTGATGACTGGTAGCATATATCGCGGTCCAGTGGGTTCTGCAGGGTGTATTATAGCTAAGGTACATGTTATATACAAGCATACTACACAGGAGGAGCAGGGTGAAGCTTGGGGTAGCCAGAAAACATTGATATTTTGAAACTGCCAAATTGGGTTATGTTTTCGAAGGTAGTACTAAAAATTGCCGCTTTCGGACGATACAAGCATATATTGGAACCATGGAACATGTGCATAGATTATATAATGATATGTTCTCACAATACCTTGGAGCTTTGGAGTACTTGGAGGATTTGGGACAGGATTTAATGCTGGTGCTGAGTATTACTGCAACCAAGCCTAATAATAGTAAGTACAGCACATAATGAACCACTATATTAAGGCTTACTTATTGGGAAACCCAGGTGCGCGAACTCTAGGGAAATGCACTTTCTGCGCGGTAACTCTCCGCCAGACTCAACACGTCGAGTCTCAAAAGAAAAACTAGCAGATGTTGTACTTTCAATGTCAGGCTATCGAACTGTCAAAGAATTTTTATTTTTGTGTGTTGTGGAGTAATAGACGTTACCCCAAAAATGCGCGAACTTTAGTGGACATCTAGTAGTATCTTCGATAATTTGAGGGCCGAGCGTGCCGAGCGTCACCGCAGGCACTGTTCACCACCATCAAGTAACCGGTTGTGACCTTGAGAGGTTTTGAACTTTGAACAAGATAGATTAATTCAGATGAGTACATTGCACACTAAACACAACATTGACACATCGTGAAGATCATCGTACTCTTGTCATTTGATTACCAAGACCCTGGGCAAATCGCGAGCCTCGTCCACGGGAACCACCGCGCACGCTTCCTCGTGTCCTGTCTCCTCTTCCTCTACGCTCTTGAGTTTGTTCACCACGCTTCTCACCCTTGTCACCGCTCCTGTCACCCCATCCACCACTGCCGCCAAGCTTTATATCAAGGACTTTTTCATTCTGCTCGAGAAGTGCGCTAACTTTGTCCGCAATAACCTGAGCAAGCTGCTGCGGGCGTGAGTGCTCGATGCGGTGGAATACCACCACACCAGTCGACTGATCAAGAGATGCTGACAGCTCTTCGTTCCAGATCATTTTGGAGATCATGGAAGTAACAGCGCGAAGTGGAAGAGAAAATGTGCGTGACAGGAGAGATAGTGAGAGAGTGCTGTAATAAGGTGCATATGTGAAAAGGTACGTGCGCAGTCCTTGCTCTTGAATACGTCTATACATAGTGGTCAGATGTGAAATTGTCGGCAGGACGTCAAAACTCACTTCGCAAGCATTTCTTTGACTGACGCAACTTCAGGCATAAGACTCCAAATTTTGATGCTCTGAATCAGGTCGCGGCATTTCTCCCACTCGCCGTCTTGTAGCGCCTTGCTCGCCTGCATTATGTGATCGCGCGTGCTCTCAGGAGGGCCTGTGAATACTTGGCGATCGGCAAAGTCGAGTAGCCGGCGGAATGGTTTTGAGATCGCTTTGCGCTTCTGCTCCTCTGACTCAATGCTGGCAAGAAGGGGAACCTCAACAAGCATGCTGGATACAAGGAAAGCCGCCTCGAGAAGCTCGGTGTTTATATGCATATGGAATGGCAGCTGGCGTGATCGTTCTGCCTTCTCTTGCTCTGGTGTGAGTTGTTGCTGGAAGCGTTGTTGGTGGACACCCTGAGCGAGCAACTCTTTCACGCGCTGTGTTGTGAAGATGTCTTGCAGCGTTGCTTGGGCCTCCTTGATCAACCCACATCTGAAAGCACAAAGCCCGAGCTGTACAACGGTCCGGTTGTACAAGATCTGTGTTGCAACGTCCGCAGAATGAATTGACTCCTGCAGATGCGACATGAGCAACATGTCTCGTGCAGCATAAAAGTCGTTGTGTAAAGCATGATGGTAGATGTGACTGAGCATGGCACGGGTGCGCAGGAGGGAGTTGTCGGCTTTATAAAGGTGGACGCAAAGGGAGTGGATCAGGGACGAAGTAGTAGTAGAAGATGCCAGAGTAACACTCGGAGTTATCTCCGACGAAGCCAGTGAAGACTCGAGAGCAGATACGACAGCATCAGGCTGCGAAAATGGTTAAATATGAACTGCGATGGGAACTTTAACTAACCTTGGAATAAATATGCTCCAGCCGTCGCATGACCACCCGTGCAAGCGGTTCCGGCTGACTCGTCCGCTCATAGAAAGCTTGGGAACGGCAGATAGTACGATAGAGTACCTTCTCGTCCTTAAGACGGTCCACGTACTCCGTTCCATGGGGATCAATATTTTGTAGACTCTTCGTGAATTCGTCATCCAATCGATCTACAAAGCTGATTATGCTGCCACGGATGCGGACAACCCCGTCGCTCTCGGTGGAAGGATGGCGCTCGATGAGCTCATCATAATCTACAGTGTCCTCCTGCACGGAGTAGGATGAGTCCGCGACCACAATTGAGATCAACTGATCGACTTCATGTTGCGCCGAGAGCCACAGTTCAGTTGGCATGTATGATGTAATCGATGAATTGTAGTCAAACCGGGATGAAACAAGCGCCAGGAGGATGCGGATACGTTGGTAGGATGTAACAGCTACTTCCAGGAGTTTCTCGAGGATCCGTATTTGTTCACCTCGGTCGGTGTTCTACGACGCGGTCAATTTGGAGTCAAGAGTAAAGAAAACATGTCCACCTTCTTGCCACGAGCCTCATGAACGAGCTTTAAAGTTTTGAAGATGTTGTCTGCGGAGAAAGACATAGCCTTGCCGCCCTTGCCTACCGTGGTAAATCGATCATCCAATACCTGTTCCTCGTCACTCTCAGAGTCTGTACCCTTCTTCTGTTTCTTCTGTTTGGGGACTACGACGTCCACAGGTTGAGCATGAGCGGCAAATTCACGTTCGAATGCCTCTGGATCCTGCGAGAGGTAAGGATCGTGACAACACGGTGCAGGAAAACCTACATTCTGGTATTGCTGAACTTCATTTTCAAATTCTTTAGCCGTTTTGCGGACTTTCTGCTTCATGGAATTGAGTGCTCGAGCATTGGTAGCGTTCATCTTCTTCTTCGCCTCCTTCTCCTTCGTCAGAGCAGCATTAAGGGAGTTCTCTAGGCTTATAACGGTCTTGACAAAGAACGGAGGTAATGGTTCCGCAGCATTACTCTGTCGCTGCACGAGACGCAGGAGCTTGTCGAATTCTAAGAGAACGACAAGTCAGTGGATCTGATTTGAAGATTCGACGAAACTCACCGTTTGAAATGACGACCCAGTCGTTAATTTTGAGCCCGTTGTCCATGACCTTGCCGGTGGCCTCAATTTCCTCCAAGCGCTTGTCCTTGGTGCTTTTTATGACCCGTCTGACACCCTCGTCTTCACTTCCTTTGTCGCTTTCGTCCTCATCGGATGACTCTGAGTCTGAGCTACTAGACTCGCTTCCTGCTGTACGTAGGAATCTTGACATGGCGGGTTTGGCGGCAGTTTTTGGTGCAGCAGCATCTTCGTCGCCGCTAGTGAGGAGCTCCTCATCAGATTCCTCTGAATCAGAGTCTGAATCGCTGCCTTGTCTGAAGAATCGGGACATAGTTGTACAATGCAAATCTGTGCCACGCACCCGATATCTTACCCATGAAAATTAACTTTCGGCCATTGCCGACAGTCTAAACTCCGATCACAGCAATTTGACCGTTCAATGACGCCAATCAATAGTTAACTTAAGCATTGGCAAGAGTAGGCAAGAGCCCATTATCTACCCACTGCAATACCCCACATGACCACGCCCGACTTATTCTCATTCCTCAATGGAATGCCTTCTGGGGATGAGGATAAAAACATCAATGTTCCCGAGCCGCGTCAGGTCGACAAGACAGCAAAGCGTCGTGCGAGCACGGATCCTCCAACTGAACGCCCGAACGGTGGCGCCTCTGGCGGCTTTGCTTCCAAGAAAACTCGTGTGGCATCGCCCGTGCCAGTTGTCGTAGATGAGTTTGAGACTGAGGCAAAACGTGAAATGGCCGCAAGTGGAGGGCTCACAGGGTCGGTGGAAGCTGGATCGCGACTGGAACTGCGACATCAGGTTTTAACCAGTCACTCGAATAATTTGCATTGATCTATAACTTTGCTAGGTTCGCCATCAAGTTGCAATACCACCAGGTTATCACTATGTGCCGATTGCGCAACATGTCCCTCCCCAAAAACCGGCAAGGGAATACAAGTTCACTCTTGATCCATTCCAACAAGTCTCGGTGTTCGCCATCCAGCGTAATGAAAGTGTATTGGTTTCGGCGCATACGAGTGCTGGAAAGACAGTCGTCGCAGAATACGCTATCGCGCAATGCTTGCTGAACAAACAACGTGTTATTTACACTAGTCCCATCAAGGTACGCAGCAGCCTTGGTGTATAACTCGGATGGGATAACTGACAGTCCAGTAGGCCTTGAGTAATCAAAAGTACCGTGAGATGCTCGCAGAATTCGGGGACGTCGGTCTGATGACCGGAGATGTGACCATAAATCCTTCCGCAACGTGTCTTGTAATGACTACAGAGGTATGTGTAGCTCGTAATCCGCGCTTCACCCGCTAAGGGACTTTCTGCAGATCTTACGGTCAATGCTCTACAGAGGGTCCGAGATAATGCGTGAAGTTGCATGGGTAATCTTTGACGAAATTCACTACATGCGAGACAAAGAGCGCGGGGTCGTCTGGGAGGAAACTATCATCCTGCTACCGCATACCGTTCGCTACGTTTTTCTTTCGGCCACAATACCCAATGCCATGCAATTCGCTGAGTGGATCTGCAAATCTCACGAACAACCGTGCCATGTTGTCTATACCGACTTCCGACCAACACCATTGCAACACTATCTATTTCCTGCAGGAGGTGAAGGTATCTACCTGGTCGTCAATGAAAAAGGAGAATTCCGTGAAGACAACTTCAGCAAAGCGATGGGGACACTTCAAGATAAAACCGGGGAGGACCCTGCCGACCCACGAAGCGGAAAAGGTCGCAAAGGCAAGACAAAAAAAGGAGGTGAAAAGAAAGGTACCTGAACTCTGCCTGTATCCCGCCATCCACCTAATCATTACTAGGCCAATCCGACATCTCGAAAATCATCAAAATGATCATGCTCAAGAACTACAATCCTGTCATTGTTTTCGCTTTCAGCAAGCGAGAGTGCGAGGCTCTTGCCCTCACCCTGTCCAAATTCGAGTTCAATTCCACAGACGAACAAGACGTTGTTGCGAACATTTTTCAGAATGCCATCGAAAATCTCTCAGCGGACGACCGGAATCTCTCCCAAATATCTAATATCCTTCCGTTGCTCAAGCGAGGTATTGGGATACATCATGGGGGCTTGCTACCTATTCTCAAGGAAGTCATTGAAATCCTCTTCCAAGAAGGCCTTATTAAAGTTCTATTTGCCACCGAGACCTTTTCCATTGGAC
Source organism: Suillus paluster (assembly GCF_016628075.1). Classification (NCBI taxonomy): domain Eukaryota; kingdom Fungi; phylum Basidiomycota; class Agaricomycetes; order Boletales; family Suillaceae; genus Suillus; species Suillus paluster. The sequence continues at coordinate 15,034 of NW_024537611.1, forward strand.
TCAACATGCCTGCAAAAACTGTAGTCTTTACCGCCGCCCGCAAATTCGATGGAAGGGAATTCCGAAACCTCTCCTCCGGGGAGTACATTCAAATGTCTGGCCGTGCAGGTAGACGTGGTCTTGACGATCGAGGCGTTGTCATTATGATGTGCGATGAGAAGCTAGAGCCGCCAGCCGCCAAGGAGATGATCAAAGGCGAGGCTGACCGTCTGGATTCTGCTTTCCACCTCGGTTATAACATGATCTTGAACTTGCTCAAGGTTGAAGGCATTAGTCCCGAGTACATGCTTGAGCGATGCTTTTTCCAGTTCCAGAGCAGTGCTGGGATTCCCGTCCTGGAAGATGGTGAGTTTCTTGGATATGTTGTATGAAATCACTAACACCCGTTCAGAGCTACAGAAGGAGGAGAGACGGCGAGACGCTATCAGCATCCCCGATGAAAGCATTGTTGCTGCATACTACGACTACCGTCAACAACTGGATCGCATGGCTGCGGATTTCCGTGAAGTGATTACTCATCCTAACTATTCGCTTCCATTCCTGCAGCCCGGTCGCCTGATCAAGGTGAAGTACAAAGATCTAGACTTTGGGTGGGGCGTAGTCGTACACTACCAGAAGCGTTTGCCACCAAAGGTCATTATCCGCGTCGGACAAAGTAATCAGGTACTCATTTTTCTATCGTAGACTTGGCAAGAACAGCAGCTAGCGGATATCCCTCCCCACGAGCAATACGTCCTTGATGTGCTATTGAACTGTGAAGATGGCACTACACTGCCGAAAGACAAAACAGTATCCACCCCCACGCCAGGAGGAATACAACCTTGTCCCGCTAGCAATAAAGGCTTGCCGCTCGTAGTGCCCGTTTTCCTTTCTACGGTAGACGCGATCAGCCACATCCGTGTCTTCCTACCCAAAGATCTTCGGCAAGATCAGGCGCGGGATACTGTCTGGAAGAGCATTCTCGAAGTGCAACGAAGATTTCCGGATGGCATTGCCTTGCTCGATCCTGTGCAAAATATGGACATCAAGGACGAAAAGTTCACGGCCCTAGTCAATGTGAGTGATCGTCGGCTCCTAATGCATCGCGTGAACTTTAGTGTTGCGAGCAGAAAATCGACGTCATGGAGCAAAGAATGTTCTCAAATCCATTGCATAATGATCCTCGCCTCCCCGAACTATACACGTTGTACTCTCAAAAGCAGGAGGCGCAGACGAAGATACGTGATCTGAAGAAGCGCATCATGGCAACTCATGATGTGCTGCAACTCGAGGAGTTGAAATGCCGGAAACGTGTACTCCGTCGACTGGGCTTCACGAATTCATCAGACATTGCGGAATTGAAGGGCCGCGTAGCTTGCGAAATCAGCACTGGAGATGAGCTACTTCTCACTGAACTGATCTTCAATGGCGTTTTCAACCCCCTACTCCCTGAGCAGTGTGCCAGTCTCCTTAGCTGTTTTGTTTTCACAGAAAAGGTAACCAGGATGATTTCGTTCTGAATAAGTTAGCTAACGTGTGATTTCAGAGCGAACAGGTGACAAAGCTCACGGAAGAGTTAGCAGCGCCATTGCGTGTTATGCAAGAAATTGCGCGCCGAATAGCAAAGGTATCGCAGGAATCAAAATTACCATTGGTCGAGGAAGAATATGTTTCGTCTTTCAAAGTCGAATTGATGGACGCAGTCGTTCAATGGTGTAGAGGAGCTTCGTTTTCTGACATTTGCAAAGTTTGTCGACCCTACTTTTTCATCATGAACTTGCTGATCATTGACCAAACGCAGCTGACCGATCAATTCGAGGGGAATTTGATTCGTGTGTTCAGGCGGCTTGGTGAATTGCTTCGTCAGATGGCTCAGGCCGCCAAAGTCATTGGCAACTTGGAACTCCAAGAAAAATTTGAGAAGGCATCTGAGATGCTGGAACGTCCTAATTCCGTTATTTTTTGCTCTTCCCTGTACCTATAGGATATATGATGTTTCAAACCTCACTTTCATCAGGAAGTGCGGAGGTCTGTTATGTTTGTCAGCAAAACACTTGGAACATGTGTCACCCACTCGACCAGTCTGCTGTTGCCAGTTTTTAATCCTCAGTTCTTTTGTTCGTCCACCTTCTCTCAGGTTCGGACAAAGCTTCACCTTTTTCAGCCTCGTTAACACTTATCCAGCTTTGTCCGACGGTCTGTGCTTGCCTCGTGACAGGTTGGAGGAAGACGAGATGAATTGACTTGGTTGAGGATGAGTGAATTACTGCTGGGGTACTTGTATCAGACACGAAGATTATGAATCAAGAATGTCTCCTCGTCTGGCACATACTTCAAGCCCAATGACAGTAAGAACACCCTAACAGACTGGACATCAAAAACAAAGGAGCATCGAGAATTTATAGTAGTAAAGAATGTTTACGGTCAATGATGAACTTGTTCAGAGTAAAAAACGGCAATGTCAGCACCTCGGTTTCAGTGCATTATGCTATGAATTTCATGAAGTTATCATCTTATTTCACCCACTGAATTTCATTGGATCTACTACCCACAGTGAGATGTGGTCACCGCCAGAAGAGTGGTTATGTCCCTGAGGGCAGCGAGGTGTTTGGAAGGCGAATTGAATGTTGCCTGGACCTTCACAACCAGACTGTCAAGGTAAAATTCCATCAGCTTGAACTTCCTCTTTCATGTGAGGCATATCTCACACTCGGATCTTGCAGGCGATACGCTACCCTCTCAGCAATGCACACCGCAAGGAGCATGCTGTGCACAGGATGCACGGGAACACGAGAAGAGCTCGCCAAGGAAATATAAAAATGTCTTCCCCCTTGTAGAATCAACGCAATGTCTTTCTGTGGTTCGTTTTCCTTTTGGTCGAGCTGTACGTTGGGGTCGGGCCCCTATCGGATCACCTCCAGAGGTTTAGGGACATTTGGAAGTGTTATTGACCGAGGCGCAGTCAGACCGTCCAGGTAGGCCTAGCTTGTATCCTGAACATGATGCATGTAGCGGCGGAGACCGTCGTTCGTGCTTTTGAGTCAGATAACAGTGTCTTGATGCAGAAGGATCCGAGGGTAGGATCCACTTCCATAGCGTGTCAATTTATCTGACGATGACTCGGCCCGGACATCTAGTGCGTCGTGAGCGCGCTCGTTTCCTGAGTAGTTATCTCGCAATCACGTAGTAGGTGACCTTTTTCGGTGCCCTCATGGCTCACTTCGACACCCAGGCGCTTCGGGGCCAAAGTGGCTTTTCACCCAGCTTTCTAGTCGCATATTTCTCCACAATTCCCCTTCTTTCCACTATAGCCACCTAGCCACGACACTCGTCAATGGGTACCCTGAGCATTTTTTCTGACTCAAAAGGTCAGAAGGGTTTTGGAGCATCACAAGTAGGATTCATTATGCTATCGATATTTGCATTCTAATTTCCGATACTAAAACAATACACGCGATAGCTTGTTTTCATGGTTGGTTGAATATCCCTCGATATTTACAGCTGAGCACCAACACCGTGCCTGAAGCGAACTGCCTCAGAGGCAGATTTAACAACCAATGGCTTCGCAGTGGGGGCACCGATAGCCTTGGCAATGCGGTTAGACAAAGATTGATCGACAGATGCAAAGTAAGAAACTAGATAAAATTCCGCCTCAGTAGGGGTATCTGGAGATCAGATTTGCAAATTTGAACGTACGCGTTCGAGCCTTGACTTCGGCACTTTTGACACCACCAAGGTGGCCAGCAATGTTGGAAACCAGGCGCTCCCTGGCTGCGTCATCAAAGACCTGTTGGTAGAGCGCACGCGGTTGCTCGAAGTCGACTAGAAAATTTGTCAGCGTCGCCGAAGTCCAAGAAACAGTATTAGCCGCCTACGCTCGGTAACCTCGCTCAGGTCCCAGAATGCTCCGCCGAGCCAGCTTTCATGCTTTGCGGCTCGCTCGTAGTCTCTGGGTGTACCCTTGATCGACCCCTTGTTGTTCACGTATGTCAAGGGCGTAATAGAACTCTGATAGTTCGGGCGTGCTCCCTGGTTGTTGAATGCCATCGCACCATCGCGTAGGAAGTTGGCAACAGGGATAATGGGCGCATTAACAGGGATCTGCTGGTAATTTACGCCAAGACGGTGGCGGTGGGTGTCAGGGTAAGAGAATAACCGTGACTGAAGGACGGGGTCAGCAGTGGCCTCGAAGTAGGGAATCAAATGGCTGGGCGCAAAAGCAGCCTATTGAAAGTGTTTGCCAATCAGCCCACATCACGTTGGAGTGAAACAGATTCTCATCACCTGTTCAATCTCAGCAAAGTAGTTTTGCGGGTTCTCGTTGAGCACGAATTTCCCGATGGGGCGCAAGGGGTAGTCCTTGTGGGGCCAAACTTTGGTCAAGTCCAGGACGTTGTAACGGAAGTTTTCAGCTTGCTCTGGAGTCATAGTTTGCTGAATTGGAGGTTTAATGAAGTGGGGGGAGGCATAAACGGTAAATCACTGACAACGTAGACAGTCCAGGACGGGAAGTTCCCAGCGTCGATGGTTTCGAACAGCGACTGAATACCGTAATCGGGATTGTCTGCAGACAAATTGCGAGCTGTGGCAGTATCGAGGACCTATGCTATGCGTTGAAAACAAATCATTGCATCGAAAAAGGCATATGAACCTTGCAGCCGCCATCAGCAATCAGGTGAATCTGGGTGTAGACGAATGAGCCGTCGTCTTTCACGAGCTTGAAGGTATGGCCAGAATAGCCGTGCATGTTGTGGAAGCCGTCGGGTGTCCCGCGGTCGGAGAACAATATCATGACTTGGTGCGCCGACTCTGGGTTTTGAGACAGGTAATCCTATGAGAGAAAAAGTTTCGGCTCAAACACTTTTGAGAGTGGAATGTATCTCACCCAGAACATGTCTGCATCCTTCAGGTGCGTCTGAGGGTCACGCTTCTGGGTGTGAATGAAGGGCGGGAATTTGGCAGGATCTCTGATGAAGAACACGGGCGTGTTATTGAACACCCAGTCTAGGTTACCCTCATCCGTTCTTAATTTGATAGCGAAACCACGGGGGTCACGAGCCGTGTCGGCAGAACCACTTTCCCCGCCAACAGTGGAGAAACGGACCGTTGCGCGAACTTTCTTGCCAACGTCAGTGAATAATTTGCAGGAGGTGATATCACTGAGATCGTGGGTCGTTTCGAAATAGCCATGAGCACCAGCGCCTTTGGCGTGCACCTAGTATGTGATGGGTATGGAAAGCCTGTTCGTTTGAATGTTGCGCTTACCACACGCTCAGGGATACGTTCCCGATCAAAGTGAGCAAGAAGATCGATGTGGTGGAAGTCTAGTCTGTGGATCAGCAAGATAATATATGTTGGCTAAACAAACAAACCCTGGAGGAGGAGAGGTCCCACAGAACCAACACGCTCAGCAGCAAGGGGATGCGCTACGGCTGCACCATTGGAGGTGGTGTATACTGCGCCATCAGTAGCAGCGAAGACTTGCGGGGACGGCATGATCGAGAGATGATGAGTGTTGAAGAGAAAGATGGGGACATTGCTCGAGATCGCGAGTGGATTATAAGTGCCGCTGAGAACTGTCTTACGAATGCGTGGGGATGATCAGGTGCTCCGCTGTGCTCCGAGAACGGCTCTGAAGCCTTCATTGAGAACTCAGCTGTGATACATGACGAGAATAGGTTATCAAATCTGGCAGTGACACTAGGTGACACTTGGCCGATAAATGGTTTACTGACTGAAACCCCTGTCACCCGTATCTTGCCCAATTGGCTGCGGAGAAACCAGTCAATACAAAAAAGGTTGATTGGATGGACAACCAAGGAAATATGAATCCGTTCTGGGAGAACCTCGTGGAAAGATGTGGTTAGATCGTGAGTTACTGAAAACACTCCCACGAACGTTTTGACTGAAGTCTGACCAGAGCTCGCACGGTCATATTTCAAAGACTCGGAATGGGAGCCGCTCGTGAATGGCCAATGATCGAGGCCAGAGGACATCGCAATGATCGCACTCTGTCACCCTTAAAGGTCGACCCTACACGTTGCAGAACATTCAAATAAAACTCCAAAGCTATAATCAACATGAGGCTCGTCAGCCGCGTCAGGAGACAGCAGGAGAAGTGTCTTATGCTTTAGAAGTTACCTGATCCTCGGTACGTACCAGAACTTTGGTTGATACGGCCGCCTGACTTAGCCTCACTTCCTGATCTATTGTTGTCGTGATTCAAGACTCCGTAGTCAAGATGGCATCAATGAGACGTAGCGCTGATTCTAATCACGAACGTATCCATGAGCCTATGGTAGAAACCCGACTCGTCAGCCGACGAATGTTTCGCCACGGACAACCCGTTAATCACTGTTAGATTGGTGAAAGTGTGAGGTATCGAAATAAGCTGGAGGTCGTGCGACTGCTGAGTTTGATATACAAGAACTCTCTAGCTTCGGCCATCGGCATGGGGAAACAGCCAAGTCACCGAACAAGATTTATGCACTGATAAGATCTAGGTCAATTCTCGTGCATGCAGAATTCGCAGAAACCAGCTGGAAATGAACTCACTTTCTCAGGTTGAACAGTGGAGGTAATCGGAGTATGAACTGTCTTTGTGGCATGAGAACTTGAGAACTCTCACTTATCGGACCGCGATGATAGTGGAATTTCAGACGGAACTACATCAGGACAACTCGGAAGTGCGCTATGATGTATGAAAAATCCGGGGAGAAAGACTTGATATCATCGCGACGATCTCCGCGGCGAATGTTGATTGTACAGGTCTGGTGAAGATCGTCGTCAATGCAATGGAAGTGTGACGCCGAGCTTTACCTTTATTTACTACGTTCTTTGACAATCTTCACACCAGGTATTAGAAGTTTACAAGACATAGATGACTTGACGACCTCCGGTCGAGTATGAAGCGTTGTCAATGATCTCGAAGGTGTAGAATCAGCCTCCACAGAAGGCCTTGGATGGGGGGTGGGTTCTACACGCGTGGTGGGACGCCGCACGGGATGTCTGGAGGAGAGAGAGCCTCCCGCACCAATGCACTGCCTTGAGGCTGGAACCAATGATGTAGTCGGTGGCGATGGTTTTGGTGGTAACGAGTTGAACGGATTTGTGGTGCTCGATTCCATCTGGCGTAACTTCGCCTCCATCATCGCAATCTTGCTATCTGTGCTAATTGAGAGATGAGTTAATGGGCAATTTTGTTAAAAATAAAATTCACCCTTCTGACCGAGTATGAATTCCGCTCTTCATCATACTCAGGGTAGTCGGCCGTGTATCTATTCTTCTCGTCCCTGCCCGCCTGTCGAATTCCGCCGGGCTGTTCGAGCGGAGCTTGATGAGCAAAAGTTACTACCAGCTTACGACCCCGAAATAGCTTTCCACTGATGCTTTCCAATGCAGTTTGAGCATCCTGATGCAGGTCATTCGTCAGTCAAGCTGTCAATGACTTTGGAGGACAATGGTCGCCACATGGGCCACAACATATCAAGGCGAGAGTAACGAGTCAAAAACAAGCGGCGCCGCTTTACAGCATGATGACTTACACCTTCGTGCAAATATTGTAGGAATGCATATCCGCGAGGCTTCCCTTTGTTCGGACCCGTCTTGTGAAAGAGGAAGTCGAGTTTCGATACTTTGCCGAACTTGGTGAAGACCTGTAGCAGAGCATATCTGCCCACAATTAGAAGACATGAGCCAAACCACAGTTAAAACACCTACTCGTCGACAGTGGGGTGTAGATTTCCAATATACAGACGATCCCTCAATAGCGAAGACGAACCAGATGCCTGAGGTATTGCAACAACTGGCTCTGGAGCTTCGGGTTCTGGAAACCAGAGATGAGCGTTCAAAGATGAGTCGTCCTTGTCTGCTTGCGGAGGTTGTGCAGAATTATCCTCAGAATCTGTGATCATTGAGTATGACAAGCTAAAGGTTGACTGGGGCGGGGGAAAATGTATCAAGTGAGACATACTCCAATCACATTAGCTGGGGCAGCACACGATACATATGGAAATAATTATTTAATTATCTAACTTCTCAGTTTAAGTTATGGTATCTCAGACCCGCTGAGATGAAGATGCAAGTAAGAATAATATCGCTATGGCTACATGCAGTTGTGACATACAAAAACTAGTCCGGATTGAAGCAAGCTTACGTGCTGATTGGAGTCCAGGTAGAACAGTGAACGTTGAACAAGGTCTATGTACAGACATACACTGTCTTACTGAACATCGGCGTGGCTCTGCTTAATGTGGCGCAACAGAGCATCTTTACGAGACAAAGATTTCTGGCAGTGAGGACATGTGACTGCCATCAAAGGCAAGTCTGAGTTGAACTTGCAACTCCCCAGGTGCCTCTCCATGTCGTTTTTACGCGTAAATGATTTCGTGCAGCCACGAATGCGCATCGAGCAGTCAAATCGCTCTTCTATAGCTTCTTCGTGCCTTGTCACTCTTTTTGAAGAACGAGGGCCGACTTTTCGATGTTTCCTGGATGCCACTGGATGCGAGCGCGTATGGGAGGATGCTGCGCGTTTATAGATGCGATGAGGTTGGTAGTCTTCGTCGTCATCGTCGTCGGTCTGCCGGCGCTTGACTCCCCGACGAATGTCAGCGCTAGCACGGTGTGTGGTCGAAGGCGATGGGAGCTGACTCGGATGACGTACAGTAATATGAAGGGGGCAGGGCGCAGGGCGTGGAGAAATACAGAATTGCGTTTCCGATGTAATGTTCTCCGTCACGCCCTCCGACAATCTTAGGAAACGAGATCGTTCCGTGGCGGAATTATGGCTAACCACAAAGTTCGGCAAGATTGACGACTGATTCATGCGCCAGATCGGCACCGTCCACCGGCAGCAGGAGGATTGGCTGAGAGACATCCCTTGGACATGATACTGGAGAGGGCATGTCCAAGATTGCCTGGCAGGCAAGGTCTTCTTGCAGTTGCTCAGGATAAACCGAGTCCTCCATGAATGCTTCTTGCCCAAAAAACGGACTGCAATCAACTGCAATGTCGAGAGATCCGAAATCTCCCGGCGAATGACAGAAGATATCAGGGAGAAGGGCGTCGCCTTCTGGAGTCAAGGGCGACCTGCTCGACGCGACACTGAAGGGTGATTCATCCGGGCTCAACTGCGGTAAACCTAAGAAGTCTCCAGTTGCAGATAACCCTGGGTACCGATATCGGGTGACCTTAAGGCAGATATGTCAGCACGGACCTTGTGCGATCTTCAGCTCACGTACGATAGATGTCTGCATTTGGTGGGGGGGAATGTTCTCGATGTATGCCGCATCGTCGGTATCCTCGAGATGGAGTTCGAGATCACCAGAAGACCACAATACCGTTGATGCTGTGGATGACTCAAAGTCCAAGGTTCTGCCTCCCGCCAGTCAATCGAACATTCCCTTGACTATATAATTGGTCAATTACAAAACCCACCTTAAGTCATCCATGAAATCGAGCTTTGATGGGAGCTCGGCTCCTCGCCTAGAGGATTCTGAATCCTCGGGATACACAAGGTATTCATCGTAGTCGCTGGAAGACGGACGCATGTCAGATCAGGTGGTTGTTAGAGAGATGTGTCGGATAAGATGCAAGTAAGTGCAACTTTACGCACTGCGACCTTCTTATCGGCCTTGTAAGCCAACAAATAGGTTCTGTTGATAGTTGAGGGTCCGTCCAAAAAACGTGTTGTACACGCGTCAACAAGGCTGTAGCCCTTGATGCGGAAGGGCATCTTAATTGTTCCGAAGTACGTTTTTACTGGGCTGATGGAAACCCATTCAAAGGTGCTGGTTGAAGTCGTTAGATCTGGCAGGTTGTACTTCTAACGAGACAGGGGAGTAACTACCTTGGTGAATTTTGACATCATCAACAGGGCACATGCCAATTTTCTGGCCGTGACGCTGAACTGTCGACCTAGATTTGTTCAAAGGCCCTGCATGCCCGCGCTTCTAGATGGAAAATCCCGGTCGATCAAAATCACCGCCAGCGTCAGTTCTAGAAACTGCGGAGCGCGGATCTAGTTTACCCTTCACTCACGAAGACAATTCGAGGGATAATATTGGACCGGAATTTGATATCAGAACAATACAGGACGAGAACGTGGTTGATTGGGAAGAATGCTCAAGGTGAAACGCCGGTGTTATGTTGCTTGTGTTTTTGTCACTGAGGCTAAGAATTGGCTAAGAATCCTTAATGCGCATATTCATAATACACATGAGGCTTACTAAGCCTGAGGCGCCACTTCCGACACCTGCTTCACAAAATAAGTCGTACTTAGCAGTTAGCACAGATTCAAACAAACGAGTTTACATTTCAATGGGAGACGAAAGAAATGTTGTCCGGCTGTGTGCGAAGCTGTCTCCCACCGAAGTATCACTTTCAACGCTGGCAGCATCGCCACTGTCATCACATGATCGTCATCGGCTAGTTGTAGCCTATGGACACTGGACAGCTCATACAATAACAGCACTTCTGCTTTTTCGAAGGCGCCACACAGTACTATTGCATGACCCCAGGCATCGCCTTTAGATCTGGTTCTTCTGTCAGGGTGATGTAATTAATCTTTCGTTTGCTCCATCTTACTCAATATATTGACGCGTTGGGAGGAATGTTGGTCCTCTCACGCGCCTCCTCGCCGACTGCTTGACGACCTGCCTCATAGGCGAGCCTTCATTCCATTTAACAAGGTCCACACAATAAGAGGGGGGTTCCGACTTCCCAGGCCGTAGAATTCGAATCCACAGTGCTGTAGTCCCTCGTACGTCATGCTGTATTCAGAATATCCACGCCAGTCGCTTCTCAGAGGCTCTTATCGGGCCCTTCAGTCCCTATTTGACGCATTCTCTCAGACCGCCTGGTCTCGTATAGCATCAGATTATCGATCTGCCGCATGCGATGGTTCGTACCTGGTGAATAATCTTCGGCGACATTTTTGCAAGCTTTGTCATCGACGATGTTGATGGCAACCGGGCTGAAGATATTTGTGTTCTTTGTGAGCGGTTGAGGGTCCTTGCATACACGGTGACTTACGTTCACTGGGAAGAGTATAAGCCTATCTTGAGGAAGTTTAACGTACACCTCCATTATTTACGCAGCGCTACCACATTCCAAAATGTCATCGGTTCATTTCCGTCCAACGCGAATGATGATCGACGTTTCTGTTCAAACCCTTGTTTTACCGCTTCAGCTATTAGAAAATTCAACACCACCCCTCGAGTTGTATTCCATGCCAATAGCTATCACTTGCGAACTTAATGATGACATGGGTCGGGTGAGTTCAGCTACGACACCAATTATGCAAGGTGTTGTAACGTGCAAGAGCGAGAAGCTGGTAAGACATTTTACGAAGGTTCATGTGAGCGCCGAGTAAGCATGAATGAAAGTGAAGAAACTTCAAGTTTAAACACGTTGGGAGACATCATATGCAATGAGTATATGACGATTGCATAGAGTACTTTCCTAATTAGGGTCGCTGGTTCAAGTGATCGCAGTAGGAAGCCAAACCCACCGAGCCCATGACCTGTTTATCCATGACCTGTTCGTGAGCATACTACCCAACTGCGTGAAGGATTTCAACTCTTTGACAAGGCGCGTTACGCCTTATTCACCACCATCACTCCGAGGAACGTTAACAGCTCATTCAGCCGCCACCTTGTACTTACCTGGACTCATCCCCGAGGTTATTCGATCATCCTGACAGCTTACAAGCCATACCCACTTTTGGTTGCCTATACCCTCGGCTGATGCCAGCTCCTCGTTCCTCGCAGAGTGCAGAAGCCGCGCGCGCTGCTGCGCTACAGGCTGAGTTTAATGAAAAGAAATGGGTGTGGGTACCAGACGAGAAAGACGGTTATCTCGCTGGCTGGGTGCACCAAGAAGATGATGAGACTGCAGAAATTGTCATGTCCTCTGGGGGCGAGGTATCTCCGTGTCATTGTCACTCGTAACGTCCCTTCTGACATGAAGCGCGTCAGATTCGTCAAGTCCCTTTGTATGCACTATCCAAGATGAACCCTCCAAAGTTCGATCGTGTCGACGATATCGCAGATCTCACATTTTTAAACGAAGCGAGCGTCGTGCATAATCTACGTTTAAGGTATGGATCTGGAGCTATATATGTGAGTATTCTCTTTATTTCGACGTTTTCTCGGACATATTCATGATCATCCCACCCGACCTGTTGCGCACCTACTGAAACGCATCAAACAGACATACTCTGGCTTATTCTTGGTCGCTATCAACCCTTACCAGAACCTACCGCTGTACACAGATGCAATTATAGCTCAGTATCGCAGTAAACGACGTGATGAGAATCCTCCTCATATCTTCGCAGTTGCCGAGCGCGCATGGGTTAACATGGGGGAGGAACGTGAAAATCAGAGCATTCTCATAACGTCGGCCATTTTTGCTATTTGGTGATCCATGCATCTAATTGACCGTCCACAGTGGAGAATCTGGCGCAGGGAAGACCGAAAGCACGAAGAAAGTTATCCAATACCTTTCAGCCATAGCAACTGATGCGCATCCACCCCATTCTTCACATTCACATTCTACTTCCATCTCATCTTCATTCCCCGCATCCCCACCTTCCGGTCTGCCCAGAAGCAGCTCTTTCCGTACGAAAGCTACTCACGTTGCATCCAACAGCACTGGAGGCCATTTTACCGCCAAGGGTCGTCTAGGTTTGCTCGAGCGACAAATTCTCCAAGCGAATCCCATCCTTGAGGCATTTGGTAACGCGCAAACTCAACGAAACAACAACTCGAGTAGATTCGGGAAGTTCATTAGGATTAGCTTTGCTCCAGACGGGAGTATAGCCGGAGCGAACATTGACTGGTACCTGCTGGAGAAGAGTCGAGTAGTGGTTCGGAGCGTTGCAGAGCGCAACTTCCACGTATTTTACCAGTTACTATCAAGTGGAGGCTCATTAAAGGGCAAGTCCTTACAATCTCCTCTCAGTAGTTGTTTCGGATATTCATGCGTCTGCAGACACTCTTCTACTAGATCAGCCTCTAGAAGAATATGAATTTCTCAACAAAAGCAGGCGAGAGGTCGATGGCGTCAACGATCACGAAGACTGGGACGCACTGATAGTGCGTTCTCGTGAATGTGAAGCTTTCGATATCTGACTAACGCCCCTCTAGAATGCTCTTGATATTGTTGGGTTCACGGTTGCCGAACAATTTGACCTTTTCCGCATTGTTGCGGCAATTCTCCATATCGGAAACATCGTCGTCCGCTCTACGAAGTCGGATGATGCATTCATGCCAGATCCGTCGCAAGCCGAGCGCGTCTGCCATTTGCTCGGTATTCCCATAGCAGAGTTCACACGAGCCATTTTACGGCCCAGGGTTCTCGCTGGACGTGAGTGGGTGACGCAAGCGAGGACGGGACAACAGTCCCTTGACGAACTCGCGTCCTTGAGCAAGTCGTTGTACGAGAAGTCCTTCGGTGCGCTGGTCGAGCGCATCAACCGTGCACTAGATCGTCCGTCCTCTAAGTCGACGTTCATCGGTGTTCTCGACATCGCAGGCTTCGAGATCTTCGATATCAACACGTACGAGCAGTTGCTCATCAACTACACCAACGAGAAGCTGCAGCAGTTTTTCAATCACCATATGTTCGTCCTCGAGCAAGAGGAGTATTCCAGGGAAGGTATAGAATGGGATTATGTGAACTTCAAGCTGGACTTGCAGCCGACCATCGACCTCATTGAGAGCAGTGGGACCGCCATCGGCATTCTCAGTTGCTTAGACGAAGAATGTATCATGCCCAAAGCCACCGATCTCACCTTCACGGAGAAAGTTCATTCGATTTGGAGCGGAGAGCTGCGAGCAGGAGAACCTCCTCATCCAGGTCGTACGAAATATACCCTACCGAAATTTGACCAAGGCTTCATCGTCACACACTACGCTGGCAAAGTCGAGTACCGCACGGACGGGTGGTTGGAGAAGAACAAGGATCCCCTGAATGATAATCTGACTCGTGTACTGGCGTCATCATCCGAACCTTACGTCGCATCGCTCTTCCAAGATTTTACTGGAGTCTTCGCCGACATCCCCTCATCTTCCGGCGCCGGGTTCTCCGCAGGGAAAAAGCGCACCATCAAGAGAGGGGCGTTCAGAACTGTCGGGCAACGGCATAAAGAGCAATTAGCCCTTCTCATGGCTCAGTTGCAGGCAACGCAACCACATTTCATACGTTGCATCGTGCCCAACGTCAACAAGAAACCTGGAAGGGTAGACGTGCCTCTTGTCCTAGATCAATTACGCTGCAACGGTGTTTTGGAAGGCATCCGCATAGCACGTCTTGGTTATCCCAATAGGCTCCCTTTCGTCGAGTTCCGCCAACGCTATGAGATCATGACTCCAGGAGTCATTCCTCGTGGATATATGGACGGTCGTAAAGCGTGTATTCGTATTGTGGAAGCATTGGGTCTCGATACCGAATTATTCCGGGTAGGAACCTCCAAGATATTCTTCAAGGCCGGAGTCCTTGCAGATCTTGAGGAGCGGCGGGATGCCCTCTTATTCGACGTCTTTTCGAGACTGCAGGCAGTTGCCAGGAAGTTCTCTGCCCGAAGACAGATGAAGAAAATTCTCAATCGTGCAGTGGCCATGCGAATAATCCAGCGCAACGCTCGTGTGTACGGAGAACTGCGAGACTGGCCATGGTGGCAATTGTATACGAAAGTAAGGCCTTTCTTGTCTGTTTTCAGGGCAATACTTGATTACTTCACCAGGTTCGTCCGTTACTCGCCGCGACACGAAACGATGAAGAGCTCAGGCGGAAAGATGTTGAGTTGCAACTCGTCAAGGAGAGAGCGGAGCGCGATCATCGAGAACGGGAAAACCTGGAGAACGTGAAGATGACTCTCCAGGCGGAGAAACGAAAGATCATCGAAGATTTGGAAGCAGAACGTGCACTTGCCCTCGACAAAGATGCTATGTTGGAAAGAAGCAAAAAGAGGGAAGCAGAACTTGAAGAAGAGATTGCAGCGTTACACGCCGACCTCGACGTCCTCGATTCTCAACTGGATCGCGCCCTACATCTTCAGAAGGAGGGAGATGAGAAGCATGACACTCTGCGCATCGCGTTCGACCAGGCCGCGGAGCATCTTGTTCGCATGGAGGGTGAACAAAATGATTGGCGAACTAAAGAAGCGGAACTTTCGGACATCCTACTAACGCAGGAGCGCGGCATGGTTGAGCTGCTGCAGGAAAACCAGGCTCTCCAGAAAGCTAATGAAGACCTCACAAGCCTTGTTTCGCAGCGGGACGAAGACTTTGCGCGCATGAAAGAGCGTTCTGCGGCTTCAGTGAGCGACTTGCAGGCAAAACTCGGTGTGGAACTTCAAACTAAGTGAGCTCCTCAAACTCATTGTGGTTTTTGGTCTGATTTATTGTATGCAGAGAATCGCTCAGCAGCAAGGTCGACCAACTGGACAGAAGCTCCAGGCATCTCAAACAGCAGCTAGTAGAGATGTCTCGCACAACCGCAGAGTATTCTGCTATGATCCAGAAGAAGGAGGACCAAAACTCTCAACTACTTTCTAACATCACTGCATCCGCAGACGAATGTTCTCGACTACAAAAAGAGATCATCGAACTCCAAGCTACGTCTGACAGACAGCGAGCGGAAATTCATGCCTCCAAGGCCGATTTAGATCGTACAGTTTCCGCCAAGGCGAAACTCCAAGACGAGCTAGACGAGCTCCGCACGATCATGGAGACCAAGACCTCTGAAGACGCCCGCCGACTCGAAGTCGAGAAAAGCAAAGAGGAAGAACTCGCCGAGCTCCGTCGTCAATCTTCCGAATTAAACACGGAGCTCAGTGTTCTACGTGAAACTACTCTCGACAAGGAAAGCAAGCTAGTTACCGAGCTAGACGAGATGCGGCGTCAGCACAAGCAGCTGGATTCGACTCACAGCTCTCTTTTGGAACGCGAGCGACGCTTGAAGGAACGGTCGTCGAAGGCAGAGGCAATGGTCGTGGATCTGGAAAAAGCCAAAAGAATGCTCGAATCAGAACTGCAGGCATTGCGGTCTCGTCAGATTGACGCAGATGGCCGGTTAGCGGAGACATCGAGGGCGAAAGAGGTAATTAGGCAATCATTTGTTGGATTGTATAAAACTTACTTCTACTTTCTTAGATCCTGGAACGACAACTCCACGCTGCTCAGACAAAATATAACGAGATCGAGGATACGATTTTACAGATGGAAAGAGATGCTCACGCTGGGGAACGCCAGTTGGAAACCTTGAGGAAGCAACTGGAATCCGAGTCAGCCAAGCGCAAGGAACTTCAACAAGGCATGTTATCCCAGAGAAAGGAGCACCAGGAGCGCATTGCGAAGTACGACCATGATCTTAACAAGGCAATCACTGATCTCAAGGCTCGGGAGTGGGAGCTCAAGCAAATGGAGAGCAAACAGGATAAGACGATCGTTGAACACGTCTACGTTTTGGAGAAGGCCAAGAAGGTAACCGATCAGCAACTCAGAGAAGCGCAGGAGCAGCTGCAGAAGGACGCTGTCTATATCCGATCTTTGGAGAAAGCCAAGGCAAGCCTCACCCGGGAGGTAGAGGATTTCGCCAGGGGAGGCGGGGTGGATCAGGCGGAGCGCAGGGCTTCTGAAAGGGCTGCCAAGTTCCTTGAGGAGAAGGCTAACAAAGCACTTGCTACCGCAGAAGCAAAGGCCAAAACAGAATCCTCTGGTAAATTTTGAACTCTTCCGCCCTGAACAATGTTGACCGCCAAGATAGTTCGACGCGCCCTCAGTGACTTAGAAAAGACACACGGCGACCTGGTGGCAGAAAAGAAGGCCCTTGAAGAGCGTTTCCAGGACACTCACCAGAGGCTCCGTGAATTGGAAGCTCAGATCGAGGCTGAGGACAGAGAATCTTCTGAGCTAGGCATTCACAGGCACCGTCTGGTACAGCAACTGCAAGATGAACGTCAGCAGCACCAGAAAGACCTCGCAGAACGTGATTTCGCTGGCGACCAGACGCGAAAGAAATATCAAGGTTGGTGTTAACTTTCGTATAAGATCCTTTCTAATGAGAGGATGCAGCTGAACTGGCGCAATTGAGCGAAGGTGCGTAAGTAGGAACTTTTAGGTGTGCATCACCGAACCGCATTCATCGCAGAGTTGCAAGCGCAGCGAGATACAATGACCAGGCTACGAGAAGACAGCCGGAAAGTCCACTCCGACTACGACGAGCTGCAGCTAAGATTCGATGACGAGGTCTACAACGGAGGTGCCTGGAACAGGGAGAAAGAACGGATGGAGACGAAGATAGCCGATCTAACTAAAGCTTTTGAAGCATCAACTACTGCTCAATCCGACCAACAAGCGCAGATCGTGTCACTTCACTCGCAAGTTCGGGAACTTCGAGGCGTTCTCAATGATGCTGAGGCGGACCGAGCGATGCTACAGAAGGCACGCCGCTCTCTGCAGGCAGAACTTGAAGGCATCAAGCTTGACCATGTCGATGCAACGAAGATGACTTCAGATCGAGAACTACAGAAGTTGCAGCTAAAGAAACAAGATCTTGAGCGGTCTCTAGAGGAACAAGAAGATCGTGTAGCGATGGCCTTTGAACGATTGAAGAGAGCTGAAGCACACGCCAACGAAAGCCAACTGGAACTCGATCGGACCCGCGTCGAGAATACGGAGCTAGATAGAATGAATGTAAGTAAGCACCTGAACACGTTCTCTAACATGCTCACTTTGTCGTACAGGCCCAGCTGGAGAAGCAGGTCAAGGACCTGAACGTCCGCGTCGTTGACCTTGAAACGAAGTCATACACAAATTCCCCTCACCCATCCTCCACTGTCAGGCAGCTGCAGAGTCGTATCGATGAGCTCACTACTCAACTCAAGCAAGCATCAAGCGAGAAACTCGACTCCAACCGCTTACATAGCTCTGACAAGGCAGTTCGTGACGTACAATTGCAGTTAGCTGAAAGGGAAAGGCACCAAATCAAATTGGAGGAGGAGCGAAAAGTCTCTGAGGGCCAAATAACTTCGCTCCGGCAAACGCTTGACAAAGTCGTCAGTCCTACTTTCATTTTGTCTGGTCGCTTGGCTAATTACATCAATAGCAATCAAGGGAGAGTGAACTTGAGCGCGCGAAACGTCGCATGGAGCGAGAGGCCGTGGAATCCAAGCAGACGGTGTTGAAGTAAGCGACGATCTCGACAATTTCAATTGAGAGTGAGATGTTTACGTGTCACATTTTAGCCTGCAACGTGAAGTGGAACGACTGCGCTCCCGCCTCAATCGCCCGATGTCAGTCGTTAGTGACGGAAGCTCTACCCTTGGAGGCTCAAGCGTCTCGACGGGATCTCCTCGGAGGGCAGCTCCATAGCGTTCAATTGTTCATTTCCGAATTATTGATTCATGTCATTGTCACATCTGAGACGCTGCGAGTCTGGACTCTGTATAACTATTTCAACACGAAACACATATGTATTTTATAGACATAAATCTACTCCATATGCTGCTCGAGAATGACGTGCATTGACTTAGGGAGTCGCGAAAACGTAAGTAAGTATACGTACATAAGTACTAGTCGAGCGGGAACTTGCGAATAGCTATCAAAATAAGGTTCAGCCACCGCTCTACACCAGTTAGCTGGACATCGTTAGATATGGTAAGTAAGACTTCAAGACTCAGTACTCCGTCATGGTGCGCTCAGATCCACTGGCTATTCAGCTCTCTTGGTATCATTGCTTATTTTCATGTTAGCCTAAAGAAATCCGGGATATCAAGCAGTTCATCGAGATTGCGCGGCGGAAGGATGCTTCCCGTGCGTTTACACAGTTGTTTTACTTCAACAACACGTTGACTTGATGCGTACTGATCTTACATGACATTTCACGCATTGCTCCATCCTTCTAGAGGCCCGTATAAAAAAAATCGCCGCAAAATCTGCATCCGGAAAGGTGCAAACTAAGTTCAAAGTGCGGTGTTCACGATACTTGTACACCCTTTCGGTGGACGACCCAGAGAAGGCTGAGAAACTCAAGCAGAGCTTGCCCCCAGGTGCGTGATGAGTCTTTCTGGCACGTTTTATTGCCTGACATGTGGGTGCAGGCTTGAGCGTGGTAGAGCTCGGCGCAACACCGAAGAAGAAGTGACGACGTTCTTTCATCTCACACTTCTAGCATGATGTATGCGTTGCATTGGAGGGGCACCGATCGATCTATGCATCACCGACCTACATATGATGAATATGCATGCAGGTCACACGTACTTGTCTTATTATGCGAACAAAGACAGATAGCTTTCGCCTCGCTTGACTTATACAGCCTTTGATTCATACACTCATCCATTCTATGATACCCAGCATGACGCATGTGCCAAGAAGCGTGCATGTACCGATCATTACGAAAGTTCGAAGTACCTGCTGCACTCTCCTTTCATGTGGACGACCTCCACGAGTTCTCAGTGCCTCGATGTCGATCATGGTTGAGGGTCTATAAAGCCATCTAGTGAAGGCCATTTCCAGTAAAATTATCAGCAATTGAGAGCCGTCCAGTGCAGGCAGGGGTAGTGCGTTGAGAAGATACAGTGAAAGATTGGTGAGCTTCAGATACCTGCCCAAAGTCAGTCATGTAGCAGTGGTTGGTATAAGGGACATACTGGAAGAAATCTGCGAGTAAGAGGGGTAGTCCTAGTGGTAAAATATCGAAACGCGGTGCGAGATGCGTGGTTTGAACTGATCAAAGTGAATGCTAACGATCGCTAGATGCTGGATTTGTGGGTCATACCTTGCTCCCAAACCTCATACTTGGGGCCACTCCAAAGCACGACACGATCGTCGTTAGTGCTTGTCTCTTGATGGTGCACCGTAATCCGTAAGAGGTCTCGGTCTCCCGTTGGTTTGACGCACGACTGTGACTCCAGACACAAAGTTGAGGAGTCGCATCGATTTTGCATTTTTGACAGTATGGCTACCGGATCGGTGCAATACGTCTCCATTGTACTTGCGAACGACGCGAAACAGGACAATGATGATGTTCGGTTATCAGTATCCACGCAACACTGTTGATCGTCTGAGGAGGCTTTGAGTCAGGTGGGATGACGCAGAGTATGGTGCTCACCACTAAGCTGCGACTCATTCACACACCACCCTTGCTTGTAGATAGCCGGAGTGGGTTCCAATAGATAAGTGGACCATGCGTCGCGAGATGAGTTCAACGGAAGATCATCAAGTGTAGTTAGGAAAGATCCAACAGGAAGATGCATGCTCAGAGGAGAATCCTAAAAGATATTCAGCAAGGATAGCGAAGCAATACAACGCCATCATACTGACGGCTTCAATATGGGCCACGATTAGCCCTCGAGGAGAAACATCTTCATAACCTACTGACAATGACCACTGTCCGATACCGGTCCAGGCTGCCCCCAACAGAATCAGCCAGAGGGTCAGGTTATGGAAACAGCCTGAAGTTACGACCCGCAAACGATCGAGGGAAGACAGTTCTTCTACTCTTGCAGAGGGCAACGTCACAAATGCGGCGGGGAAAATGAGGGTGATAGATGCTCCTGCGGCTAGGATAGGAATCCGATGACTAGGCAAAAACACAAAGCTCTGGCCAATGGACTACGTCGTATGTGGGGGAGACATACATTGCTGCAGTGATAGCGTGCCCAATTTCATGGACAATTTGACTGGTGCAAAGGGAGAACAGAATCAGTGGTAGATGCGTTAGGGGAACGGTTAAGCCAGGGATCTAGGAGTGAAGTGAGCATTGAGCACTCCAGACGGATGCTGGAAGCGATCCCATACAAGGGTGTATGCATTTGACTCACAATTGGATTGATAGCATGCGCGGTGCCAGAATATGTCTTTGTGCGACTCGTGGCTCCGACAGCTCTTTTCAGCAAAGATGCCGAAGTACTATCTGATGCAGTCAGTCGCAGGAACGCGGAAGATAACAGTGACACCATAGTCCAGAAGAGCAGAATAACAGCAGTGAACATTCCAAAGACAACCAGTACGCTGCCAGTATCATAGAAAATAAGCAAAAGCTTCCTTGTCCGGAGGTAGTTTCTACTGGCCAACCGCAAAGAAAAAGTGTCATGGAGAGCATTGAACGCCCGAGTCTGCACGCGAAGGTGAAAGAGCCTCCTTGAGACCCCTGCGGCGAACGATATCATGGTCTTTGGCAGGATTCTGTGAACAGGTGACGAAAGCCACGCATTGTGTAAGGTTGCAAATGACTGTTTCACGCTGAGACACTACCAACTGGTAATAGTATAGTACATCATTTCTAGGTACTTAGTCTACATATGCCTGAATTTTTCCAAGCAAGTTGAAACCTAAGTGTGATGTTCGAGCTCTCTGGAGATTTTGCGCATTACCTCTGCCTTTGCACATTACCTGGAAGGTACCTCCCGTTTTGAGTTTCATCAGCCCGCCCCAAAGCCTCTGCACATCGCCGAACACGACCAGCGCGCGCTGTTTTGAGTCACTTGCTATACCCCCGCACCCGACGACAACAAAACAACACGAGTATGAAGAGTATGAAGTTTATAAGTACCAAGCCATCCGAACCTTCCGAGGACGTGCCGTTAAATTGCGATTTCGGGTCTGGCCCGAATTGGTCGTAAGCTGCTCGCCTCTGGGGATCTGGGTGAATGTCAGAGAGGCGCAGTGCATTAAATCAGCCAGCATACCTGAGAGCACTTGAAAGGCTGTGGAAACCACTGAAAAGTTTCTGTCAGACGCTTTGCGTACGTGAGGGCAATACTAGACGTACTCTTGAATGCTTCATCTGCTCCAGGAGCGCCATTCTTGTCAGGATGTAGCGCAAGGGCAAGCTGTGACCAATCACAACGTTAGAACGTACATCAGACAACACACAATATCATGCTAATGTACCTTTCTGTATGCCTTCTTGATCTCATCCTCCTCGCAATTGTTCTTGACAGACAAAATCTCATAGTACTCCGTGACCTTGCATGCCTTCACCCGTTTGATAACTTTCAACTGCTCAGCAGTAAATTCGCGCGTCTCTTCAGCAGTAGCATTCGCACTATCGGTACCCCGACGCTTAGCGCCGGATGAACGTGTCTCTGTAGATGACGAAGAAGCCTGCTGATTCCCATTTGACGTCGAAGGGCCTGCCCTGGCTGACGAGGATGATCTAGATGCCTCCAAGGCCTCGATAGACTCAAGAAGCTTTGCAGCCTCGGGTGTCGAGAACATGTTTATAGATTTTTGGCAAAATTTGCGAGCGGAAGTGAGGTCGCCAGCGTTTCTGTGTTTTTGTGCGATGGAAAGGCATTTGATAGCTTCGTCTTTGTTACCTTCCATGGCTCCAAAGCGAACTACGTAGGGTGAGCTAGCAACTTGCGTACTCGGAAGGCTTCCATGAGGCCAATCTGAGGTTGGGCAAATGTGACAGGGTGCAGCAGTGTGATTAGATTAGGGTACGGCACTGCGCGGCAACTATTGAATATTGCAGTCATAAACTGTATCTGACCCAGGACCCTGTTGAAAGGCCACCGCAGATTTTGGCCTGTTTGAAATTGTGAAAGGTGTGGTTGCACAGGCAACTTTCGGACGTCGGCTACCATCGGCAAGTTGCACACTGGCTGACCATTCAACCGATCATCGATCAGCACTGAGCAAAGGTGCCCAGACCTGACGAGGCCTCGGAAGGCCTAACAAGACCATACACCTGGACATTGCAAACATAAGGAAGCCTGCCACATCTTGCGATGAAGTAGTCCTGTCTTGGACGGCCTTCTGAGAGAGTGAGCCTGAGTAAGGTTGATCTTGTTGAGGCTCACCAAGTACGAAATCACAGTTTTATATTGAACGCTCGAGTCCGCACACGACGGTGAAGGAGTCGCCTTGATATCCCCCTGAGCGATAGATAACATCGTCTTTGGTTGGATTCTGTGAGCATAAGTAGCGCTAGCTCAGCAAGTCGATTTGCTCAAAGTGGTATCCTGGTATTTAGTAGTCGTATGTAATCGGAGCCCCGACTATTACGCAGTTATAACTTATTACAGCGCCGCGCTGCCTTTCTTCTCATCCACGACCATGAAGATATTCTCGCTCTCAGTTGTTCTTGCACCCTCCTCAGGACCTTGTTCAGTTCTTAGCTCTACGTCAGATGTCTCTAGTTTCTCGTTCTACCAGAGAAGTTCCGTCAGCGAGTTTTTAACGTTCTTCACCAAGACGGTCGTGGAGAGAACTCCTCAGGGTCAACGACAGAGTGTACAAGAGAACAATTACACCGCACATGTGTACAACAGGGGTGGTGCAGAGCAGCTTTCAGGTCAGTCAAAGCTCTGGATGTGATGAAGCTATCGGGCTCACTCCCTTCTTAGCCATCATTATTACTGACCATGAATACCCCGTTCGACCTGCATTCTCTCTTCTGACAAAGCTGCTTGATGATTTCACTACCAAAGTCCCCCAATCTTCCTTCACAAACCCCGGGTCGATATCATTCCCAGAGATCCAGACCTACATTCAGAAGTACCAGGATCCTCGGCAAGCTGACACAATTATGCGAGTACAACAAGAGCTAGATGAGACGAAGATTGTTTTGGTAAATCCTTCCCTCGCTGCAAGAATTGTTCCGTTGTTTTATCGGTATGACGGTGTATTATAGCACAAGACTATCGAGTCTGTTCTCCAACGCGGGGAGAAGTTGGATAACCTTGTGGAGCGATCAAATGCCCTATCCACGCAGAGCAAGATGTTCTACAAGACAGCTAAGAAGGTTAGCATTTGTCTTTATGTACGAGTGGCTCGGTCTGACAGCCTCACTAGCAAAATGCATGTTGTGTCGTCATGTAGACGGCGATCGTTTTGCTTTCCTCATTTATGCATTCTCCGAATTGCGGTTGTCGGTCGTTACGTCGGACTAGGTAATTAGTCAGACATTCGTTAGTTCGATATTCATTGTTTCGCCTGCCGCTCGTTGTGCTAGGGATATGGCTGATGATTTGATGAGCCATTTGTGAATAAGATTGCATGTGATTAGAGTAAGCGAATGGGGTTATTCTGCAGCCAGCCGACCTGCGTGTAGTACCTAACCATTGGGAGGATGGATACATTGGACGCTCGGAGTATATTGGATGACTTCTGTTGGGCAAAAATATTCCCTTAGTAAATGATATATGCATTAAGAGGGAATCGAACCCCCGGCGGGTCGATGGCAACGACCCAGGTTACCACTACCCCATTAATGCTTGTGGAAGGGAAGCGACTTTGACTCTAATGACGTACAATGAAATCTAACTATCATACGATACTGCACGGCCTGACAACGTCGTACGATCGATTATCTTTTCCTCGATCCCGAATAATCTGTTTCGGGTCCCATCTGCTTGTCACATAAAAAGCCAGCCCATCGATCATGATCATCGCAACGCGTCTTTTATCCACATTTTCATCCCAACTTACTATTTCATCCCTCCCACAAAATGGTATGTCTCCATCTTATATTTTACACATCAATCACTAACAGCTTGTTCCAGCCTGCTCATGAAGCTGTCATTGTTGCTGCGTCGCGTACGCCTGTCGGATCCTTATACGGATCACTCAAGACCTTGACCGCTCCCCAACTTGGCGCTGTCGCCCTCAAGCATGCTTTCGAGCAGTCGAAAGTCGATCCCTCAGTAGTCGAAGAGATCTACTTCGGCAATGTCGTCCAGGCTGGTGTCGGTCAATCACCTGCACGTCAAGTAGCACTCGCTGGCGGCATGAAGGTCTCATCTGACGCTACCACTATCAACAAAGTTTGTGCTAGCGGCATGAAGTCGATCATGCTTGCTGCTCAAAGCATAGAATCCGGTTACAAGAGCGTAGTTGCCGCTGGTGGTATGGAGAGTATGAGCAACGCTCCGTCAGTAGTCACTCCATTGCTTCTTTGCATGAGATTAACATGTCTTCTAGTTACCTCCTTCCCCGCACGAACCCTCTGTTCGGAAAATTCGAGACCAAAGACTCGGTTGAGACAGACGGTCTCTGGGATGTCTCCAACAACTTCGCAATGGGCAACTGTGCCGAGGCCACTGCAGAGAAGTACGAGATCAGCCGAGAGTCACTTGACGAGCACGCAATCGCCTCGTACAAGCGTGCTGATCGCGCATGGAAAGAGGGCGTCTTCAACGCCGAGATAGCGCCTGTCACCATCAAGGGCAAGAAGGGCGACACCGTCATCAAGGAAGATGAGGAGTACAAGAAAGTCATCTTCGACAAGGTCCCCTCCCTCAAATCAGCGTTCAAAGCAGGTGGCCGCATCACTGCTGCCAACTCTTCAAACCTCAATGATGGTGCCTCTGCTCTGATCTTGATGTCAGCAGAGAAAGCAAAGGAGCTCGGCATAAAACCCCTCGCCAAAGTGATCTGTAAGTCTTACTCTTTGCCTGACTGCACATCGCCTGATATGTCGTTTCCACAGCATACGCCGATGCAGGTGTTGAGCCCATCGACTTCCCCATGGCTCCTGCCGTCGCTGTTCCGGAAGCACTAAAGAGAGCAAACCTGACTGTCGATGATATCGCACGTTTCGAACTCAACGAAGCCTTCTCGGTGGTCGTTCGTGTCGCCGAAAAGCTCCTACAAATCGATCCCGCAAAGATCAACGTTGATGGGTGAGTTTGGCGAGTTTGCACACAATATTGCATTTGTTAATGTCATTTGACAGTGGTGCTGTCGCACTCGGTCACGCGATCGGAAACTCGGGTTCTCGTATCGTGGTGTCCCTCATCCACGCCCTAAAATCTGGGGAGTATGGTGCAGCAGGCATCTGCAACGGGGTAAGTAACTTGTGCTTATCGATGCCGTCGCGTTACTCAAATATATCTCGTCTAGGGGGGTGCTGCTTCCGCCATTGTCATTCAAAAACTATAGTTGTTGTTACTTTACCTGTTCCTGGACGACGTACGAATATCTCATACACCCATCTGTATTTTCCCATTAGAACACATCGGAATCTAAACTTTGCATAACATCACGGGTTGCCTGGGAGAATCATGAACAAATCGGTCTGCAAGTCGAGTTGATTTCTCGTGCTGGCTTAAACTATTCGGCTGCGCAGAGACCGTTAAACTTCGACTTCCTCGTCATATCGCTGGTTATCAGAAGTACTGTACGTCTCGTTATCCTAGGCACAGAATGCTGCATGTCTTCCTGGAAATACCTTCACTGTGAGTGTCACAGGAAAACAAGCCTCGAAGAGTTCACAGCTTCTACATGAGTCGAGAACCTCTGAGTCTGGCGCCGCGTGGGTTGCACATTTCTGCTGCCGTACACAGCTCAGTCGATATCAGTGCGTGATTTGATGTACGTAATGATGTTGGTATTGTTCCCATCAGGCTCACCTTGACCAGGGAACCAGGCCTCGCGATGCGAGTGCTGCTCGCTCAGGTGGATAGGCGTTGCGAGTAAGCTAGGAGGCAAGGAGTGACGCACACCTGCATGCTGGCCATCCATGACATGTGCATGGCCTTCTGCATGGGCAAGATCTTTGATCCTGCAGACATCTTGGTTCAGACGTAAACCTATATGAACCGCTCCGCTATATGATGTGGGAGATCTGAGTTGACCCTGTCTAGATCTCAGAAACTCGCACTTTATCGACTATATCGATGCGATAGACTGACGACAGCATGCCTGGATAACTATCGATATAGGTTGAATCATGGATCATATCAACACTTCGTACACGGCAGGGGGCCTTCCTTGCACTTGCCACTCAAGTCCCCTCGTTCACAAATAATGGATAGTCGCAAACCAGCGGCACTTGATTGGAAGCTGCAAGGGATATAATCAATATTAATCATCATTATCATCTTGATGCAAAGTGCCAAAATCACAAAAAGCGAGCAAACAATACTAGTGGCGAGTCTCGGAGCGAAGAGGAACCTAGGGGGAAACAGCAGGACCTGTTTGTCGGGTTCGTGAGAGACGCGGGAAGCACCTGACAAGGGTCGCCAAGCAGCTTATCTCCGGGACACGTTCAGCGTCCGGGGTAGCGGGTCTGCTAGTTGTAGGATGAGCATCTGTACTTGTTGTCAGCAATGTCGCAGGTGTGGCCCCACCCTTAACATTAGATGTCCCGGCATCAACGATAGGACTGTGGGCTTGCTGGCGAGGAGGACGTGGTCGCTGCACTAAATGCCTTTTCCCGGTGATGGCGTTCGCAGTACGCTGTAGAGCATCAACAGCGGGTGCATTCGGAAGCTCAGTAAAACTTACATATTTACCTCGTGTTGCGAAGATGTCTACGATGGGAATCCTACGAGGGTTGTGAGTACGATCCTGAGGAGTGGAGGAGCGAGACAAGAAACGGTTAATGATGTTCTTGATGCGGTGCTGCGGAGTGGTGCGAGCGGTGCGATTGTTGCGTGGAGGTGAGGGGCGTGTATCAAACTGGAAGTGTAGTAAGACGTGCACGAAATCTGCTACAACATGAAGACTTACATCGTCGAAGAATCCATGCGGGAGTTCAGCCTCTTCTGATCCTGACTCTAAGCCTGGAATGGTTTTCTGCAAGGGTAAAGTTAGGGACGATGCAACAGACAACTGTGAAAGCGCACTTCAAGGAGAATCTTCTTCATCTGCCTTCGAGCGGAGAACATCCTGGCGACAGCCTGTAGTCTCGAAAAGATGTCGAATAAAAGGGTGTCCCACCGCTCCTCAAGATTCTGCAAGGACTCCGGCCTTGAAGCATATCTTGGAGGTTCCTACCCGGAACAATTCGGTATCAAGACCCAATACTTCCACGATACGAATACATGCTTTACGATCGTCCATATATCCACGAGGAATGACTCCTGGAGTCATGATCTCATAGCGTTGGCGGAATTCGACGAAAGGGAGCCTATTGGGATAACCAAGACGTGCTATGCGGAATGCCTTCCAAAACACCGTTGCAGCGTAATTGATCTAGGACGAGAGGCACGTCTACCCTTCCAGGTTTCTTGTTGACGTTGGGCACAATGCAACGTACGAAATGCGGTTGTGTTGCTTGCAACTGCGCCATGAGAAGGGCTAATTGCTCTTTATGCCGTTGCCCGACAGTTCTAAACGCCCCTCTCTTGATGGTGCGCTGTTTCCCTGCGGAGAACCCAGCGTTGGAAGATGAGGGGATGTCGGCGAAGACTCCAGTAAAATCTTGGAAGAGCGAATGCGACGTAAGGTTCGGATGATGATGCCAGTACACGAGTCAGATTATCATTCAGGGGATCCTTGTTCTTCTCCAATCATCCCGTCCGTGCGGTACTCGACTTTGCCAGCGTAGTGTGTGACGATGAAGCCTTGGTCGAATTTCGGTAGGGTATATTTCGTACGACCTGGATGAGGTTTCTCCTGCTCGCAGCTCTCCGCTCCAAATCGAACGGACTTTCTCCGTGAAGGTGAGATCGGTGGCTTTGGGCATGATACATTCCTTCGTCTAAGCAACTGAGAATGCCGATGTCGTCCCCACTGCTCTCAATGAGGTCGATAGTCGGCTGCAAGTCCAGCCCGAAGTTCACACAATCCCATTCTATACCTTCCCTGGAATACTCCTCTTGCTCGAGGACGAACATATGGTGATTGAAAAACTGCTGCAGCTTCTCGTTGGTGTAGTTGATAAGCAACTGCTCGTACGTGCTGATATCGAAGATCTGGAAACCTGAAATGTCGAGAACGCCAATGAATGTCGACTTAGAGGACGGACGATCTAGTGCACGGTTGATGCGCTCGACCAGCGCACTGAAGGACTTCTCGTACAACAACTTGCTCAAGGACGCGAGTTCGGCAAGAGACTGTTGTCGCGTCCTCGCCTACGTTACCCACTCACGTCCAGCAAGAACCCTGGGCCGTAAAGTGGCTCGTGTGAACTCTGCTATGGGAATACCGAGCAAATGGCAGACGCGCTCGGCTTGCGACGGATCTGGCATGAATG
The DNA here is from genome assembly GCF_016628075.1 of Suillus paluster. Lineage (NCBI taxonomy): Eukaryota > Fungi > Basidiomycota > Agaricomycetes > Boletales > Suillaceae > Suillus > Suillus paluster. The sequence goes on from NW_024537611.1 coordinate 43,948, forward strand.
CATCATCCGACCTTCGTAGAGCGGATGACGATGTTTCCGATATGGAGAATTGCCGCGAGGATGCGAAAAAGGTCGAATTGTTCGGCAACCGTGAACCCAACAATATCAAGAGCATTCTAGGGGGAGCGTTAGTCAGATATCGAAAGCTTCACATTCACGAGAACGCACTATCAGTGCGTCCCAGTCTTCGCGATCGTTGACGCCATCGACCTCTCGCCTGCTTTTGTTGAGAAATTCATATTCTTCTAGAGGTTGATGCAATAGAAGAGTGTCTGCAGACGCATGAATATCCGAAACAACTACTGAGAGGAGATTGTAAGGACTTGCCCTATAATGACCCCCCACTTGATAGTAACTGGTAAAATACGTGGAAGTTGCGCTCTGCAACGCTCCGAGCCACTACTCGACTCTTCTCCAGCAGGTACCAGTCAATGTTCGCTCCGGCTATACTCCCGTCTGGAGCAAAGCTAATCCTAATGAACTTCCCGAATCTACTCGAATTGTCATTCCGCTGAGTTTGCGCGTTACCAAATGCCTCAAGGATGGCATTCGTTTGCAGAATTTGTCGCTCGAGCAAACCTAGGGTGACGTGAGTAGCTTTCGTACGGAAAGAGCTGCTTCTGGGCAGACCCGATGGTGGGGATACGGGAAATGAAGATGAGATGGAAGTAGAATGTGAATGTGAAGAATGGGGCGGATGCGCATCAGTTGCTATGGCTGAAAGGTATTGGATAACTTTTTTCGTGCTTTCGGTCTTCCCTGCGCCAGATTCTCCACTGTGGACGGTCAATTAGATGCATGAATCGCCAAAATGCAAAAATGGCCGACGTTATGAGAATGCTCTGATTTTTACGTTCCTCCCCCATGTTAAACAATGCGCGCTCGGCAACCGCGAAGATATGAGGATTCTCATCACGTCGTTTACTACGATACTGAGTTATAATTGCATCTGTATACGGCGGTAGGTTCTGGTTAGGATTGATAGCGACCAAGAATAAGCCAGAGTATGTCTATTTGATGCGTTTCAGTAGGTGTGTAAGAAGTTGAGTGGAGACAATCACGAATGTGTTGAAAAGTGGAAAGAAAGAGATGACTCACATATATAGCTCCAGATCCATACCTTGAAACGTAGATTATGCACGACGCTCGCTTCAGTTTAAAAATGTGAGATCTGCGATATTGTCGACACGATCGAACTTTGGAGGGTTCATCTTGGATAGTGCATACAAAGGGACTCGACGAATCTGACGCGCTTCATCTCAGAAGGGTACGTTACGAGTAGCAATGACACGAAGATACCTCGCCTCCAGAGGACCATGACCATTTCTGCAATCTCATCATCTTCTTGATGTACCCAGCCAGCGAGATAACCGTCTTTCTCGTCTGGTACCCATACCCATTCCTTGTCAGTTAAACTCAGCTTGTAGCGCAGCGGCGCGTGCGGCTTCTGCACTCTGCGAGTGACGAGGAGCTGGCAGCCGGGGTGTAGTCACCGAAAATGGGCCTAGGTCGTGTGTGGTGCCTTCGAAAAAGCAGACTATATGCATAAATTGAGCTGTTCAGCTACTTACTGACGAACTGTGGGCAGGCGGACGAGTATAACGCGTCTAAACCTGCAAAGTTCGAATAGTCTTGGGTCACGTGCAAGTCACGTGTTAATGAATTCAGCTACATATACGCATACGGTAGACGTTGCTTTCCTTGCACTCACCACTCAAGTCACCTCGTCAGCCAATCCATGTTTACTGGCGCGACGACTCGAGTGGAAAGTGCAACACATATAATCATCGTCAATGTATACGCACTAAGGAGAGCAAACCTGACTGTCGATGATATCGCACGTGACGTTTCGAACTCAACGAAGCCTTCTCAGTGGTCGTTCGTGTCGCCGAAAAGCTCCTACAAATTGATCCTGCAAAGATCGACGTTGATGGGTGAGTTTGGCGAGTTTGCAAACAATAATGCATTTGCTAACGTCATGGAACAGGTGCCGTCGCCTCAGTCACGTGATCGGAAACTCGGGCTGTGTTCCCTCGTCCACGCCCTAAAATCTGGGGAGTATGATGCAGCAGGCATCTGCAACGTGGTAAGTAACTGGCTTAAACTATTCGGCTGCGCAAAATCTTCGGCTACTGGGATTCCGACTGCCCATTTCTTCTTCCCATCGCTGGTTATCAGAAGTACTGTATGTCTCGTTATCCTAGGTGCATAATTGACACTGTGACAGGTCTTCCTGGGATCTTCACGGGGGAAAAACTATAGTTGTTTTCTCGCGCTGGTATCGCTGCTTAAACTTAAGTAAGTTCTCCCTGGGGCCTAGCCAGATTATGACAGTACTATCGTCCCTTTCTGATTTAAATTATAGCTCAAACCATCTGGCTGTCTGTTCGGGTGCTTAAACTCAGACTGCCTATTGCCTCATCAACATATCCCCGGTTCGCTGGTTATCAGAAGCGTCGCGCGTCTCGTTATCCTAGGCACAGAAAATTGACGCTACAGGTCTTCCTGAGCTCCTCATGGGAAAAGAACGTAGAAGCACGTTGCGCCTTGAGCTTGATCCACCGAATTCGAACTCATCGAAGCATCCAGATTCGAGATAAAGAGCCTCAAATGGTTCGGAGCTTCCAAATCATAACGGGAACCTCCAGGTCTGGCTTGGTCTAGATCACAAGTAACATTAGCGATGGCATGGCTGCTCTTCGATTCTTCGACCTGTCAGTGCCACGCGATGCAGAACGTGGACTTGATGGTCTGATTGAAGAACCTCGAAGAGCTTGAGCCTTGCAGCTTCCAAACATGCCGAGAACCTCCAGTCGGAGTCTGGCTTAGACTGGATCACAAGTGACATTAGCGATGGCGTGGCTGCTCTTCGATTCTTCGACCCGTCAGCGTCACGCGATGCAGAACGTGCGAGAACCTCCAAGTCGGAGTCTGGCTTAGACTGGATCACAAGTAACATTAATGATTGTATAGCTAATGCTCTTCGATTCTTCCACTCGTCGGCGGCCACAATGGTCCGATTCGAAGTCTGCACACTTTCTTCATTCTATCAAGTTGGTGGTATGGCGACTCTTCGTGTCAAAAGACTTTCCAAAACCATCAATATGATTCAGACGAGGTTATCATTAATTCGAAGTGATCCGATTCGGAGTCTGTATGACTGTAGTCTGTGGTTTCGACGTTCATACACCTCAGTCGGTAAGTGTGTCATTCATGTAGATTCTAATGAGTACGCAATGAGTTTATTTAATATAACATTGTCCCCATCTGGCTCACCTTGACCAAGAACCCGGACAAGCGTCTCGCGAGATGAGTTGCTACTTACTGAATGCTTGTTCGCGAGGTTGATCATGACGTTGTCCCAGAATCCATATCTCTACTGCCGTACACCTGTCGCGTCATTCGATGTACGCAACGAGTTTAATATTGTCATAATAGGCTCACCTTGACCAGAAACCCGGACAAGTGCCTCGCGAGACGAGTGCTAGTGCTTGTTCGCGAAGCTGCCCACGATTCATGATGTTGCACTATCGACCCAAAGTTCGTCCCAGAATCCAGATCTGAGTCTACTGCCGTACACAATGATAATGATATCAGTGCGTCATCGTCTAATCAGTACGCAATGAGTTTAATATAATATTCTCCCCATCAGGCTCACCTTGACCAGAGACTCGGCTAAGGCCATTGAATGTACGCAGTACCTCAAAACGTGAACGTGAGCCAGGCACAGAGTAATGCACGCTTACACGCTGGCAATCCAGACCATGGCCTTCTGCATGAATGAGGTCTTCCATTCTACAGAACTGATTCATGCTGGCGTAAACCTATCAGAACCACTCCGCTGTGAGCACGATGAACCATACCAACGGCGCATCAACATTGGACAGGGGGCTTTTCCTACGTTGCACTCAAGTCATCATGTTCTCGGAGCTTTCATCCTGAGAACTTGAGTGGAAGCTGCGAAGGAATCAGTATCCTTATTACTTATGGTTGCTAGTATACGGCAGGGGGTTTCCTTGCACTAGTACTCACCACCCAAATCACTTCAATAATACACGCAAAAAAGGGGAACTTGAGTGGATCCTGCAGAACTGATTCAGACCGGCGTAAACCTATCAGAACCGCTCCGCTGTGAGAGATCACGACGAGCCATCACCATTAGTACAAGCCGAATCATAAACCATACCAACGCCTGGACCTCAACAGGGGAGCTTGCACTCAAGTCACCAAGTTCTCGTCGGAGAATATGATAACTTGAGCGGAAGCTGCAATGCAAAGGATATAACCATCACCATCATCGTCTCTGTGCAGTACCAAAATCACAAATCACAAACAAGTACTACCAACGGCGGCAAGACAATAACAGCAAGAACAACAGCAAGAACAAGAACGACAACAACAACAACAACATAAAGAAAAAACGAGCGAATCGAGCCCCAAAGTCTCTGGTATGAAGTCCGTGTCCATGGCACGTATTGCATAAATATTAATATAGTCCGTCGAGTTGAATCTTGAATCTTGCAAGGTTGCTATTGTCCGCCATCATGATCACTGGGACCAGTTACCAGTCACCACCAATCAAGCGAGGGTATGGGTATGGGTATGGGTTAGGTTCCGCAAAGCTTCCACATCTTCACGTAGTCGCTGTTTGAATCACCATCAGTATGCGCCAGATGGACGGAAGCAGAGTCAAGTGAAAAATGAAAAAGAGTGGAAAGGTGGAGTGTGAAAAGCGAAATGGAAGTGAACAGTGAAAAGGAAAAGACAAAAGTGAACAGTGAAAAGGAAAAAAAAAGTGAAACATGAAACACAATGTGACATATGAAAGTGTGAAAACAAAAGCAACGCGAAACTCACATCCTAAACGCACGATCATCCGCACTCGAAGGCCACGTAGCGCTCCATGTATCCTGGGCTGCTGCAAAGTCGCGCATCGCAGCTGTGTCGCGGTAGTGTCCGAAGTCGTATAGTTACAGTCGTCACGAATCGAGTCGTCGCAAAGCCATGCCGAATGAATCACCCAAGAAGAAAAAGACGAGGCCCAAAATCAGCCCCAAACCACACATAAAAAACAAGAAACGCACTCGCAGACCCATCATACCACATCTTCCCACCAACACTATCAGGGAACCACCCGCTCGTGCCTCCAACAGCCAAGTCGATCACCAGGTAAAATTCTATCCAATAACAATATCAGTATCCATGCCACCACCCAATGAAGGAAATGAGATGCATATGGGAGGCATCCACCCAATAAGACACGCACCCTGATCAAAAGGAGCAGCAGCAGACCCCCCAAACGCCGTACTCCAAGGATCCTCAACGACCACTTCCTTCCCACTAGACACGTTCATGGCTACGCCTGGAAACCCGCCGTTGTTGAAGAAGTAGGAATCGGAGTTTTTGGAAGATATTTTGTTGAGGTTGATCATTGCCTGTTAGGGGGTGTTAGTGTGGTGCGATGCGGAGGAGATAGGGGGAGGGGTGGGAAGACGGGGAGGGGGACGGGGACAGGTGCTGCGACGGGGATCGAGAAACGGGGAACTATGTCGGGGACAGGTACTGTGGCAGAAACAGGGACGGAAAAACAGAGACACGACAGGTGCTACGACGGGGACGGGACAGAGAAAAGTGCACCGCAAAACCACAGTAACCCAGTCCCAAACAAAGGAAAGGTACTCCAAAAAGGCACTCCAACTCGAAAACACACAACTCACCTGCAACCGATTATCCGTATAAAACCTCATCCACTGCCCCGTCCACTCGAACGCATAAACATGGAACCCGGTGGCGAAGTTTCCGCGTTTGGTGCTTACCCAACCGTAGATGCTTTTAACGAGATTGGCTATTGTTGTTGTGCCTGCGTGAGTGAAGTGGAGTGAAGAAAAACGTAAAAGTTAAGCATTTAGAAATCGGGGGACAAAACCACCGGAACTTACCATCAGTGACAGGCGTAGTCCCTCCTGCAAACGGCCCATAATTCAGGGACGAACGAACATAATTCGATCCTTGTGCTGGGTAGGTTGGGAGATTACCACGGGCCTCCATCAACTGCCACGGTGCATCAACACCAGATATCAAATCACAAAGGAGAAACTCACGTCGATTTCACCACTGACGGGCCACGGACCGTATACGCCTGATGAATTTGAAGTGGAGTTGCCTTGAGGGAGCATCCAGATTGCGGGCCAGAGCCAGTCGCCTTGGGGGAGTTTTGCGCGGACCTTGATGTGTGTGAATTGAGTTTGGCATAGAAAGAATTGACTGACCTCTATGCGCCCGTATCTGATTGATTTTTTATTGCGTGTGTTGAGGCGTCCGCTCATAACGGGGTTGATGACGGTACCGGATTGGGCGGATGATACGGCTGTGCATGGGTCTGTATTGACGGTGGTGGAGTTGGTGGTGGTAGAGTTGCTTGAGCCAGTAGTGGTAGAATTACCCGAGCCAGTGGTAGTGGAATTGCCCGTCGTAGTGGAGTTACCCGAGACGGTGGAGTTGCCTGGGTTAGAGTGAGTGAGCGTGGGAATTTTGGATATATAAGGATATGTACCAGTGTCTGTTACATTGTTTTGGCGACGGGCTAATTGGACCCATGCGCCTTGGTCTATACCTGTATGGAGTGAATAGGGTGAGTTACTGAAAATGCAGGAACTGACCGTCTTGGGCTGTACAACCTGACAAGGTGTAATTTCCACCATCCATGACGGCAGGGTAACCGCCGGGGATGGAGTCGCTTGTGAGAGTGGGCATGATGTAGAGTTGACCGTTTGAGATGTAAACGTTGTTTGGGTCATCGGTCGTCATTTCAAATTCGCCGTTGCTGATCAAAGGTGAGCAAAGTTTTTACACGAGAGAGGAGAACTGACCCGAAACCGCCGAGTTCGACGTCGAGACTCCAATTGTCAGAATCGAGAGAGCCTGTAAAGTCGTCTTGCATGACGAGACATAGCTGACTGTCTGTGAGGATATTGACGCCTTTGTAGCCTTCGTAGCAGAGAGCACCTGCGCCCAAGAGACCTAGGATCATTATGATGAAAGTGATCCACCAGCTGGATTTTGATCTCTTGGTTTGCCATGGCTTGTCCTCTTTGGTGAGTTTTGATTTTAGTCTTGTGCTTTGAAGAGGTTTCTTTTGTGGGAGGGGGAGAGCGACGACTGAGGGGGTTGCTGAAATGGGAGGGAGTTGAGGAGGAGACCAAAAAGAGGAAGGACGTGAAGCTGGAGATAGGAAAGGAGAGCGGAATATTGTTGTTGTGCTACTTGGGCGTGGTATCTCAGGAGGTGAGCGGTTCAAGTTTGAGTAAGAAGGATTAAAAGAGGGTTCTATGCTCGTTCTGTAAGGTAATGGGTCTGGGTTACCTGGATAAGCTTGAAAAGGGAAAGTGAAGCTAGAGGGAGGTGGTAGTTGAGAACGACGTCTACGTTGTTGAGTACTATCATCTTCTGAAGAATGGTCATCTGAACTTGCAGAGGCGGGTAAAAAGAAAGGACGAGGTGAAGCCATGCTTGATACTTGCTGCATTCGTTTATCCCTTTTTCTATTTCTCTTATCTTTTAACGTAATTGCCGCCATGACGCGCGGTTAACGTACACCCGAACTTCGCATCTAAGATCTAAGATCTCATCTCAAAACACCGCTTTCATTACTTCAAAAGAGTTCACTCACTCATCCTCACTCACTCCTCCCCCTCCTCCCAAGCTATGGACTACGACCGTTACGACGCTACCCTCCATTACATTTTCAAACAAACTCAGGGTGACGCTTGGTTCAGACCTCATGAAGACCAAGTACCTCCAGGCGTATGTCTTCGTACTCATGATGGTCAATTTCGTGTATTTCCATACGAGAATGCCGCACTCGCTCCTTTCGAGGCTGCAGTATCTGCTCTAAACCCACTAGTAGCAGTCAAAGTTAGGAGTGCCGCAGTACACGCTGCATTGGCAGAACAAGCCATCGATGACTGCATCTACGTAGATGCAAATACTCGCATTCAAGTCCTAGATTCAATGGTCCTCCTTCCACAAGCAGAAAAGGATCAGAACGCTGCTTTTATCGTATGTATTCTTTTTATATTATTATACTTTACTCATAATAAACAGCGCGATGAACGTGTACTCGTCGTTTGGAGCGACTCTCTCGATACAATAATCCCAATCGCGCGCGACTTTGAAGATCGTCTCATTCGTCTACTCTGGCGTAGTCGTCCACCTCTCCCTTCAGAACTATCTCTCTACTCTCACTCAGAGAAACCAGAACCACAGCTCACTCCTTCTTCTACCGTCAACTCCGAATCCCTCAAACGCACCTGGTACGGACGTGTCGTTCCCTCAGACCATGATCCCGAAAAACCACAAAAATCAACTAAACGTCCCATCATGCTCTATTCTCCAATTTACAACGGTCTATCCGCCGCACTCGCTTTTGGTCAGTCTTCCCTTCTTTCATATTTCTTCGCTCATCCTCTTCTAGTTTTTATCGGAAACGGTCTGCGCACTCTCCTTATAGAATTTCGCCTAGACGGCAACTACACTCATTTCGCTCTCTGCGCTCTCATGCCACTTCTCTTTTGCGTCTCTTTGGTATTTGTCTTTGTTATTCTTTATGCACCCACTCACCCCTCCCCAGTTCTTTACCCTCCAAATCATACAGAGCGTCTCCTTTGCCATTGGTCCCATCGCTCACTATCACCAAAACAGCCGCTACTACTCCGCAATCCGACCCGCTCCGAACCCCGCCGTCGACAATGCCCTCCCCCACATCACAATCCAAATGCCAGTCTACAAAGAAAGTCTCGCAACTGTCCTGTAAGTCCCTCTTTTTAATCACACACATCACTCATCCCCCCCAGCACCCCCTCCCTCATATCCCTCAAGACAGCAATGCAGACATACGCACGCCACGGCGGCACATCCAGCCTCTTCATCAACGATGACGGTCTCCGCCTCCTCCCCCCAGACCAAGCAAAAGAACGCATCGAGTACTACGCAACCCACGGTATCGGCTGGATCGCAAGACCCAAACACGGTCACCAAGGTCAGTCCCCCCTCACCTATATTGACGCGGTACTAACACACCGACAGGCTTCATACGTGCAGGCCGCTTCAAAAAAGCCTCCAACATGAACTACGCACTCGACATCTCCCTCCGCCTCGAACGCATCCTCGAAGAACTCCAATCCCCGACCACCCCCCACCACAGCCTCAGCCTCAGCCACAGCCAACACACAAGCTTCGCACTAAACAACGCGAGCAGAGATAGCAACATCTTCACCCCTCCAAACCCACCTTTCCACCGCGCTAGCGTCAGCACCACTTTCAGCGCCCAATCAGCTGCTACGGGCGGGACGGGCACGGATGGGGGGAGTATGCTTAGTGTCCCTGGGCAGAGTCCTGGGACATATGGATTACAGTATATTGGGAAAGATGGGGATGAGCAGGGGTTTGTACCGCCTTTTGTCGTTGGGCCTAATGGAGGCGGGAGTTTACCAGGTACGCCAAGACCTAGTGCGCCTGTACTTGGTACACCGCGAACTAGTACCCCCCCAATGCCTCCAACAACGCCACCAACGCCCCCAATGCCGCATGAACAACCCACACTCGCTTCGACGCCTATCGAAGACCTCGAAGAGCGGGCTCTACAACTGGCTATGGAAGAAGGTGCGTCCCCCCTTCCCGGATGCATAACTTGGATATTAACTCGAAACAGTATACCACACCTCTGGAACAAACCACCGTCCATGGGCAGCAAACGCCCGCGCATGCCGAATCGGATCTATTATTTTATTGGTAGACGCTGACACGGTCGTCCCTGCTGATTGTTTCCGCGATGCCGCGAGGGAGTTTGGAGAGGATGAGGGTGCTGAGGTTGGGGTTTTGCAGCATGAGAGTGGTGAGTCCCCCCACCATCCCCCCAAAAACCCCAGCCCCACTCACAAACCCAAACAGACGTCCTCCAAGTAGCAAACCACTACTTCGAAAACGCCATCGCCTTCTTCACCCGCCGAATCAACAAATGCATCAGCATGATGTGCGCAAACGGAGAAGTAGCTCCTTTTGTGGGGCATAATGCTTTTTTGAGGTGGAGTGCTTTGCAGGATGCTGTTTTTGTTGATGGGGATGTTCACTTTGACGATCCTGGTTCTGGTTCTGATCATCGTACTGGTGGGGGTACTAGTACGGGTGTGGGTCCTCGTGAGGGTGGAAATAGGAAAGGCAAAGCACCAGCACATGCACAAGCTAGAGGAACGCAGATGAAGATATGGAGCGAGGATAACGTCAGTGAGGATTTTGATATGGCGCTTAGGCTTTTGCGTCAGGGGTATATCGTCAGGTTCGTCATCGCTCCCACTTCCCCATTCGCTCTATGTGGAGTTTGGGATTGACCACGCTAACGCACGCACGCAGATGGGCGACCTACTCGCTGGGCGGGTTCAAAGAAGGTGTATCGCTTACTGTGGACGATGAGTTGAATAGGTGGCAGAAGTATGCTTATGGGTGTAATGAGTGCGTTCTCTCTTTTCTCTCTCGCACACCTTTCCTTCCTCACGGATTCTTCCCTCTCGCGCACCGCTCAATACTCACGCACAACACAGACTCCTCTTCAATCCCCTCGTCAAATGGTTCTACAAAGGCCCCGTCAGCAGCCAGATCCACAAATTCTTGTGGAGCCCTGCACCGCTGCACTACAAGATTTCGATGATGGCTTGTACGTTCCTCGTCCTATCCTGTATTTTTATGCGATTGCTGATTGCTGTATTACATCAAATAGACATGTTCTCGTATTGTACGTCCCTCTTCCCTCCCTCCCACCCAAAAAAAATGAACGAAAAACACTAACACCCACCACAGACGGAATAGCAGCCTCAGTTACAATCTCCGTAATCAACTACATAATGCTCGGTTTCCAATTCCCCACAGACGATTTCTACATGCACAGTTTCGAAATCTGGCTAGCCACATTCGTAGTCTTTTTCGGAGCCGGAAGCGTCGGGTACGTGCTTTTGCAGTATAGACTTGGGGAGAAGGGGATCATCGGGGGTGCGATTGAGTGTTTTGGATGGATGCCATTCTTGTGAGTCTTTCTCCCCTCTTCCCTCTTTGGGCGTTTGGGCAAACACTGATGAATGGGACATGGGCAGCTTCTTCTTCTTTGGAGGACTAGGCATACCACTCTCGCAAGCTATCCTTGCACATATGTTTTCCTACAATATCACATGGAGCGCGACGAAGAAAGAAGTCGAGAGGTCGAATTTCTTCAAGGAGGTTCCGAGGATTTTCAAGAGGTGCGTTTTTTTCTGTTTTTGGTTTAGACGTTTCGGGTGCTTGTCGTTACGTTGCGCAAGCGCCCACTCTTCATATTGGCGCCCTTGACGATCATGATGTGGTAACGTTGGCGCCCAATTTTCGTTCCGCCGAAACGTGCGCATCAGTGACGTTTGTTCCAGGTGCTATCTCCTTTTTGGGGGATTTTCCATGTTTGTTTCTCCGGAAATATTCCTCAGGACATGTGCCTGGTTGTGCATGCGTATGCTGGCAACAGATATATGCGCACGTGGTACTAGGACGGACATTGCCGCCCAGTGCTAACCTTGCTGAACACGGAAATGTGTATCTGATGATCGGTGGACATGCGTTTTCGGTCTTGGAGCCTTTCAGCTCTAAACGACCTTCTTGTTTCCACCCGTTGTACATATGTCGCGCCTATCACTTGCGCCCACTCTATCGCTGGGTGGACAGGTCATTTCGATCACCATCACCCAGTCGCTTTCAGAACGCCGCGTCATTCTCTTCCTGTTCCCTCGAACTCCGTGCATTCTTTGTCCACTGCCTCGTTGCCCATAAGGCGATATCCGCACTTTCTTCTTCTCTTTTTCCGCGCTTCTTCGTTTCTTACCCTTGATGCCATATAATACTAACGGACATCACTCTATATAGGTTCTGGTTTCCCCTCCTCGTATGCACCCTGTTGATCGCGGGTGTTGTCATCGTCAGTACACCGCTCGTACCATATCAGTGGCAAGTAACCGGAAGTGGATGGGCCGTTATCTTTCCGCTGGTAGTGGCGTGCTCTTGCCATATTCTCTTCCCGGTGCGTCTTTTCCCCGAATCACGGCTTCTTTTGGACCACGTGCTTCACCCTTCTTCCACCTTCTTCATTTCGTTTCTCCAACGATTGGACGTCTTATTACTCCTTTTTCGCGTTATCTTCTCTGTTAGATCGAAAAGTAACTGCTGCTGACACCGATATAGATCGTCCTCAATCCTTGGCTTATGATCTTCTCGTACTAGACTTGAACTGGCCCACTGGGCAGGGTCCCCGGAACCACGCCTCCAAGCAAAGTCTTTAATAATTAAATATCATGCCACATAGAAACCAGACCCTCTTCATCAATCACCGTCCAATCACCCCTTTTTTCATCGTCGCAGCCTGAGATGCGTTCCGTTCTCATATATCCCACGCCAGGGCGCAACTCGCCATCATCCGAATGCCAGCCAGCCAACCAGCTTGCTCTTGTTACCCCATATCACGCAATTGGACGGTCCTTTATGTTACGTTATTGTTTGTTACTCATGTTGCACTTGCACCCCCTTGTAAGGTTGGACTTTTTTACTATACACATGTTGCCTTGTGTCGTTGCTGTTGTCTCTTGTCCACATCCTTGCTGCACGTGTGCCCTAATACGGCGTTCCGCTCCTTTACATAAACTTATAATGAACTGTTCGCTACATCCCGCTCTGCATTGTATATACGTACCTTGTTCATGGGCTTGGCTCGGGCTTGTCCAGAATCTGAGTCTGTTCGCATCGCACCACATCGCTGCGTAGTTCCGACTTTTGACTTCTTTGCAGAACTTTCAATCGATTATCATATTGTTTAATGCATTCATATTTCCTAAAGCTTCAATTATGTGCAATCGATCAGTTCGACCTCTTTGGAGCCGTTTTACTATTAGCACGATGACCTCATGATCTGAAAGATCTCTTATCAAGTCAGAGTCACCATTAATGGCGATGAACTGCCAGTGCCACGTCGATGGGTGTGGAGTGTCCATGGGAGGTTATCTATGCATAAGTGGATAATTTGTTCTTGGCTACAGGGAAGTGTAACGAACTGGGGTGACATGCAGGTCTATGATGGTCTACGCAAGCCCCTAGATCATGAACAGTGATATTTGCTGCGTGGTGCCTAGAAGCACAGTACAGGCTATGTACCCCACGTACTTTTGTCTGACTTGGATTGACAGATGAAGAGCTAGAAGACTAATAACCGTGCGTCTCGGGGTGTTTTTTGATTTCATTTCACAAACAGACGCTGATGATGGCAGAGGTAGTGGTTGAAATGCGGAGTCACCATGACAGGACTGCGCTGCAAGTTAGAGGTATATGAGGTCCATATGAGGTCGATAGCCCCTAACTCTGGCCAGTGGTGTGATATTTTTATTTTTTCTGCGCCGGTGTGCGGTGATAAGCGTACAGATAGGCTCGATGATCAGTACCCCTAACAGGTCCAGTCGTCGATATTGGTTATTAGATCTGGCTCGACTTCAACTTCCGAGGAGGAGTGGTGGGGCCTGTCAGTTGGTTATCGCGGTTCTATCGCGGACCATTTCAGCTTTTATCCGGTCCAGCCAACTGCGGAGGCCTATACCTTGCTTTTATCAGAATTTGATGATAGGTGTTACCTAGATGTAGTCTGCCAAGGGAGCCAGTTCCAAGTCTCCATTGTCTGATAAGGTCCGGGGGAGATATGACGCTTTTAGTCTCGCGGACGGGCGCGGCAATGAAGTAATGGGAGCGGTAACCGGTTCAAAGGCGGATATTGTAATGTGGGAGCAAGAAACTTCGCAACCTTCAAGAAGGTTCACAATTACCCGCACGGAAGATTAATTGTCTATGAAGGCAATTGTGTACCTCTCCGAGCGGAAGTTCGGTACGGTACCATGCCCGGGCGGGAAGAAAAGTAATAGAAGGTAGTCCGTCCGAGGTCGTCCGGTACCGATAACGCTGAAAGGTAGGTATGTGACCAGTCCGTCTATGAGGCAACGATAGTATTAGGATATTAGGGTGGGATGGAGAAAGATCCGCAAAATCTAGTGCCTCTGTAGTACGTACCGGTCCGTACCATAATCTTCCTTCTACTACATGGTCTAGAGGAGACTGGTGAATCATTTGCAATATGAGAGGCAGGGATTTTCCCCTATAGTTAATTACACAAAACTGTGACAGAAGTTTCCTAGGTGCTGTCTCAGCGATTCTTGCGAAGCACTCGGATCACCTTCCAGGATCAAATCTGATGCGAGGCTAGTACAAAGCGGCGGGCGTCCGTGGGTGATGATGATGAATGATGGAGGTGTCTGCACAACAACACGGAAAGAAAATCAGCTAATATACGTAAGCCTCAGGTAGGCCAGCGGTACCACCTCACGTGCCACTGGCAACTTTCTTCCCCCGTCTGGTTTTCCTAGCACTTAGTCTCACTAACTATACGTAAACGACTGTTTCGCGCCGAGAGACTCGCCGTGATGCCCCTGCGGGCTTTTGGCCCGAGCATTGCCTCTTTTCGACCGAGTACAATGCACATGATGCAGCCACGTTAGCCGCAGTGACCTGGCGCGGACTCGGAGATGGTGGATAAGGCTATTGATACCAGACATTCTTTGACTTGTAAGTTGCTTGTAAGCAAGCAAAGCAGGTCTATGAAGGCAGGTGACATCCCTGCACTGGTGATCAAGACTAATGAGGGTTTTCGCAGATGTGTAGTACCATCCGTTATATAGACATGGAGCACCCTCTGTTTATCCATGGGTTTGTCGATTGTCAAAGATGTTCTGCCCAGGTTCTGCTCAGATGCTTGTAGTACATCAATGGGACGGGACAGCATCAAGGGCAAGCTATGCTCGAGTGACGATATTACCAAGACACCGCTACGAGTGACCCCAGTCACTTGACAGGTCTCCACTCGATAAAGGACGCTGTCAAGATAACTGATAAGGTTGATGTTCAGTGGGATATATAAGACTATAATGGCTGTCTTTCAAGGTTCTACTAGCCATGCACGCCTTAGCTCGCCTTGCATTCATTGACATTCCAAACGGCAGCACAAGCTGTCGAGTTTCACTCGTAGTGAGTGCTGCTACATCACCGACGAGATCGAAAGACGACGCGTACGTGATATACACTGCATTTACACATAAAGATGCGGCTTGTGGTATTTGGTTAAATTTGATCCCCCAGTCGTCACTCCTGCTTCTTGCATCTCGGGGATGCTAATCGTCAGGCACTTCTTTTTCACTTGTCAAAGGCTTGAATGTCGGCTGAGTCAGGTCTCTGGTGAGCCCTTTGGACAATTGTTTAAACCGTACAACAACGCTCATGACTGCCTTGAGCAGCCCAAGGTTTTGTGATATTTCATTGTGTACTACTAGCACAATACGCAATGAAACAGATCCGGCCGGTCGCATCCGCGAATAACCATCATAAACTGTCAATGGTACGATGTCGCTCCGTAGATTAAACCCTGGTGCCTTACCAAGAAATAAATTACTCTTACCGCCTTGAGTTGTCCGACTCAAGGAAAATAAACGCCTGGTTTTCGATAAAGGCGCGAATACTCCGTCAATCCCAACATCACAATGATGTATCTGCTGTATGTTGCTCTGTCTCTTTTCTTATCCCTTCAACTTGCTGTTGCAGATCCTGCCCCTACAATTTCACGTCACTCCAAGTCAGCATCACTAGTGACTAAGTCTCTACTATCGGCTCTCTTGGTTCGGCGACGAAATTTTATTGCTCGCGCAGGGACCGAAGTGTGTCCTAGCGGATACGGTAAGGCATGTATGTACAAAGTACTACGAAATGCTGACTTCGCCATAGTGCAATGTGTCAACTACCCAGACACATGTGCCCCAGTTGACAGCTACTGCGTAAGGTTGACTGATGAACCTTTCCCGTTGTGATTGATATTTTGAGCCTAGTGCAATGATATACACATCTGTCCAGACGACTCTTTCGTACGTGCTGTCTTGGCGCCTTCTTAGAATCAATTGCCAATACTGATCGATGAACGTTATAATCAGTGCTTCGGTTCCGGGTGAGAGAAAAGTTTGTGTGATCAATTTGCTTTTCATTTCTGATTACTGCTCCAGATGTTGCCCCAATGACGCGCAAACGTGTAATGGAAGTACCTGTTGTAAATCTGACACCTCCTGTTGCGATGACGACACCTGCTGTGACTTCGACACCTTTTGCTGCAATGACTCTTTCGGGGGATGTGTGTTCTATTCTCTGTCAATTGAATGAACCACGCTGACATCTTCTCAGGCTGCCCGACTGGATCCACGTGCATAGCGAATAGTTATGAGTGTTCCAGTGGTGGTGACGGAAGCGGTGGAGGTACTACTACCACTACCACCACCACTCTTACTCCTACCACTACCACTACCACTCCTACTCCCACTTCTACTTCAACTGTGCTGCCCGAAACCACTTCTACCAGCAGCGGTGTAATCACATTCAACGGGTCTACAGCAACTGCGTCTTCAAGTTCTTATTCCCCTGCAACTACTGCGTCTTCGAGCACTCTTTCCCCTACAACTATTACATCTTCGGGCACTCATTCGGTCACTTCTTCGACCGTTTCATCGTCATCTGGAGGGTCTTCTACCACGGTCCCGAGTATACCTGCTACTAGTAAGTAGCCTAGTGCCTCTAATGTGTGACCTTAACTCACACGGTACATAGCGTCAGCTGGTGGTGCTCCTCGTGGTTTTGTACTCATACCTGGGAAACAGCTTGCGGCCTTGGCTGCAGTTATTTGTTTGCCCATTCTCCGCAATGTCGCCCGTGTATTGTGAATGTGCAAAATTACTTCTCTTGTCCTTTGGGCGGGCTTGTCACATTGTTGGGTTCGTGATTTATGGACGGAGGTCGCCAGATATCTTACCTGATTTTTGCTTTCGTAGTTGTCGACCGTCATGTATGTGTATCAGGTTAGCTACGGAAACTACATTTTACCTGTGGTTCATGGATTGTGGGATGAACATGAGGAGCCTGATCCGAGACAGTGGTCATGAGGCGATTCCATCATGCGCATGGTGCAGCGTTAACGTTGCATGCCACCTGACACGGAGCCACATCTTTGTGGTGCCATTGATACCGAATTTTTTTTTGAGGTAAGCATGCAAAGCAGTGTGACGTCCGTGAAGGCAGGTAACATCCTTCTGCAGTTTGCTGCACCATTCTGTACTGATGACCAAGAATGACGATTGTCAAGGCTGTTTACCCACTCGGACACAGTCCAGAACCTCAGTAGAGTGGATGAGCCTCAAGGACATGCAGTTATGCTCAAGCAACGACAACGCCAAGATACGACAACGCCACCTTACGACTCTCGTGACGGCAAGCTTCCGTTCGATACGTTCTTCTCGTGACACACGTACTGGTAACTAGTATGTAAGACTCCAATGGCTGTCTCTACCGGCCACGCATGCTCTGGGTCGCCTCGCATTTATCGATATTCCACACGACAGCACAAGCTATTGAGTTTCAGTCGTAGCGGGTGCTTCAGCACCAGCGAGATCGAAAGGCGACACGTACGTGGTATACACTGCATTTTGTTATATAAACATAAAGATGTGGCTCGTTAGCGTGATATTAAGTTACATAAATTTGATCCCCAAGTCATTCCTGCCGGCATCAATTCTATGTGCTATGCTAATTGTCAGGTGCGTCTTTCGCCCCTGCAGTCGGGCCTCTGGCTGTCTCTGGTGAGCCCTTTGGACAACAGTTTAAGCCGTACCGCAACACTCATGACTAGTACTGCCTTTAGCAGCTTAGGGTCACCATCTGTTGTCCTCGGGCGTGTGTCACTGGCGCAAGACTAACAGTGACGCGATGAAACTCAGATACGGTTGGACGCCAATCTATTGATCTGCCAAGCATCATAACCTGTCAATGGTACAGCGTCGCCCCGTGGACCAAACTCTGGTGCCTTGCCAAGAAACGTGTTCACTGCCTTCGCTACGTGTCTGACTCAAAAAATCAATGCCTGGTTTCTCAATAAAAAGCGCGAACACTTCGACTGTAATTGCCAACACCACAATGTTGCGTCTTCTGTATATCGCGCTGTCTCTTTTCTTATGCCTTCAGCTCGCTGCTGCAGATCCTACCTCTCCGCGAGTTTCTAGTCACTCCGAGTCACTAGTGACTAAGTCTCTACTATCAGCTCTCTTGGTGCGGCGAGGGAAGTTCATCGCTCGAGCAAGCGTCTGTCCTGTTGGAGACGGTAAGGGAATTTACGTACCAAGTACGGCGAAATGTTGACCCCGCCCTAGAGCAATGCAATGACGCCACCTGCTGTGCATCCGGCACCTTCTGCTGCAATGACTCTCTCGGGGGATGTGTGTTCTATTCTCTGTCAATTGAATGAACCACGCTGACATCTTCTCAGGCTGCCCGACTGGATCTACGTGCATAGCGAATCTTTATGAATGTTCCAGTGTAGGCTCCGGTGGTGGTGGCGCAAGCGGTGGAGGTAGTGTCACGACGGACACTCCCACTCCCACTCCTACTCCACTTCTACTGCAACTGTGCTGCCCGGAACCTCTTCTACCGGCAGTGGTATAATTACATTCAACGGCCCTACGACATCTGCGTCCTCGGAGACTCAACCAGTCACTTCTTCAACATCTTCGTCTGGAGGGTCTTCTACCACTGTCTCGGGTATACCTACTACTAGTAAGTAGCCTCTTGCCTCTGATATATGAACGAACTCACACACGATACTTAGCGTCGGTGTCAGTTAATGCTGCTCCTCGTGGTTTTGGACTCATACCTGGGAAACAGCTTGCGGCCTTGGCTGCAGTTGTTGGCTTGCCGATTCTCCACAATTTCGCCCAAATATAGTGAACATGTCAAAGTACTTCTCTTCTCATTTGGACATACCTATCATGTTGGCGTCATAATTTATGTACAGAGATCGCCAGATATCACCTGATTTTCGCTTTTGTACATGATTGTACTTACTTCACGTTGTAATGCGTCTGTGGTTCATGAATGGCGGGAGATGAAAGTAGATCGATCCGTGGCGCAATATTTGCGCTTCCATTGCAAGCGAATTGTTCAAAATTTACCTATGAGCCTCGCCACATGATGGGGGAGGTGACATCATGCCTGGGCGGGAAGAAGTTGCCCGTCCATCCAAGGTCGTCCGGTGCCGATAGCGCTGAAAGGCACGGAGAAATTACAGTATAAGAGTGGAATGGGAGAAAAATCTAGAGTCTACATAGTTTGCGTCTGTACATACTACGTACAAGCAATCCGCTTGGCTTTGGACGGTGCGTTGCATATGGATATGATGTGTGGACAGTTGTACTTTCCGAGCGGATCGTGAGCTTGCGAACGTTGATGCATGCGAAAAGGGCCTTTGTAAGCATCCTTGTGGAGATTGGCATTCTCGTGCTTCTGAACGAGAATGGCACTGGTCTGTGCGCTCGCACTCAAATAGTGCTCTGCTTCGAAGATTCGCCTTTGTGTTTTTCTCTTCTTCTTCGCTCTCATCAGTAAACCACAATGGTCTGTACAGAGCTGTACAGAGCTGTACAGTTCACCAGAGCCACAGCTTGGTCCCACTGTCACAGACAGGCCCATCTCTTGTGACGGCAGTCAAAGTCGATAAGACTTGATGTGTCAGCACAAGGAATGGAATGGAATGGAATGGAATAGAATAGAATAGAATAGAATAGAATCCTTATCGCAAAGTCACCAGATACCAGTCTGATTCG
Organism: Suillus paluster; assembly: GCF_016628075.1. Lineage (NCBI taxonomy): Eukaryota > Fungi > Basidiomycota > Agaricomycetes > Boletales > Suillaceae > Suillus > Suillus paluster. The sequence goes on from NW_024537611.1 coordinate 63,732, forward strand.
ATTGGAGAAGAACTAAGGGATCTTTACAGTACAAGTAGGGTTTAAATACTAGTAGCATGTGAAGAGCCTGTGATAAAGAGAAATCAAATACTTCTAAGACACTCGAGTCATTCTAAGTCAGAACCACGAACATTGGCTTAGGCACCTAGTTCTTGGCTTCGTCTATTCTTTCTGCCTCGATCTCTATCCTCGATCGTGGCAATGCCACATACCCCCCTCCAGGGTGTGCCATCACCCTTACTTCGTCTTGGGGATCCTGGCACCCTCCTTTCCACTAGTCTTGGTTGCAGGTGCCCAAGCAACAGCAACACCATCCTCATCATCTATCTCCATGTGAACAGGTGGAGCGGGAGTCTGAGTAGAAGTGCCATGAGTAGATGGCGTGTTGTGTCCACTAGAGCTGTTACCTTCACCACGGTTGACAGGGTATTGATCTATTGGGTCCCTGGAGTGAAAGCTCGGATGGGTACACTTGTTCTTCTGCTCTGCAATTGCACGCTCGTGCCACTCACACTTCCTTTTGGTAGTTTCGAGGTTCTGCCACAGAGCCTCTTCCAGGAGCTCAATGCGCTGAGGGTTGATCCAGTGTCCCCCTTCAGGGGGTGGTGGGGCAGAATTGTGTGGTGTCTCAGCAGGCACATTGTCTCCGACCAGGTCAGTGAATGACGGGGAGGGGCCAGTGATTTTGGGCCCATGAGTTTTTTCCTCTGTGAATCGTGGAGTAGCTGAGGAAAGGGATTGCATGGTGTTAAAGGCCAAAGCGAACTCCCCATATCCTGCGGGTGTTGCGCGATCTGCGGCAGTGCCTGACCTCAAGTGAGCATCATACTTGAGGTATACATGAATGATGTCGACCACGACCAGAAGATCACTGTCAGCGGCGGCATTGGTAAGAGTGAATCAACGTGCGCCGACGCGAGTGAGTAGTGGAGCCATTACTGCTAGGATTAGGAGAGCGCGAGGGGATATGATAAGGCCGAATGTGGTGGGCAAGTAATTGTTGAGAGAGCAATTAGGAGATGGGGCTGGTAAGTTTGTCACTGGGGTTTTATAGTCTATGAACTGATCGAAAAATAAGTGTCCTAAGAACACTTGGGAGTCACCCGATGGTGGCTTCCTGCTGCTGTCTCCAGACATCTTCAATCCCAAGTAAATTAAAATACTTGGCAAGTGCCCCAAGTTTTTCAACTTGATCGTATGGTAACCACATTCTGTCTCCCGACTGCCGGAGTATTTCAAACACGGTGTCCGTCCGGTTCCCTGAGTGTGATAAAATTTTATCTACTGCCCATTCCGACTCGGATATCCCGAAGTCAGCTACCTGGGTTTCCATCCGCCCAGGGAATAGTCTATCATTGTTCAGTACATGAATGTGAAGGTAAGATGAGTGGAATACCGGGTGAATGCCTCGTTGTTTCAACTGGTCAGGCAACTCAAGCTTATACGAGTTGTTTTGGTAGTCCTCCAATATCCTGTATGGACCGATAAACTTAGGAGATAGTTTCCTGGAGGTTCCTTTAGGCAAGGATATATTTTTTGTTGAAATATATACTAAGTCGCCCTTTTCTAGTGGGCTAGGTCTTCGCTTCTTATTTGCCTCACAAGTCTGCTTGACTCAGGCGCTAATAACCGTGTCATGAGCCGACATGATAGCAGCTTTCATATGCTGTGTGAAGACACGTACCCCTGGGTATTCAGAAGGCCCAGGGTTCTCCCAAATCATAGCACGAGGTAACCGCCCCATATTCATATAGAACGGTGGCAAGCCTGTAGATTCTGATTGCACCATATTGATGGCAAACTCAATCGCAGGTAGTCTCGCGACCCAGTCCTGCTGGTTTGGGGCAATGCAAGCTCTGAGCATCTGTCTGATAGTTTGATTAGCACGTTCCATAGATCTGTCCATCTCTGGGTGATACGTGCTTGACATTTTCAGAGTCACACTGATGAGACAATTGAGATTTGTCCAGAAGTTACTGGTAAATAAGACATCGCGATTGCTAATGATCGCCTTAGGTATTCTGTGGTGCTTATAGATTTCCGCAAACACCAACTCCGCCATGTCCTTAGCGGTGTATGTAGTTTGGCTGGGCACAAGATGTACCATTCCTGACAGTAAGTCTATTACAATGGTTATCGAGTCGTACTCAGTGTCTCGATCGCAAGATAATGGTAGGGGCCCAACAAAGTCAATTCCTATGGCCTCCCAGGGTCACGACATGACCAGGAGGGGATTCAGCAATCCATAAGGTTTCTGGTTGGGAGGCTTGCTCCGCTGACATGTCTTACAGGACGTACAGAAGGTTTGTATGTCTTGCACCATGGTCTTCCACCAGACGTGCTCCCGAAGATATGACAGGGTCTTATCTGCCCCTAAATGAGCTAATATAGAGTGCACTTGATCAATTATGATTTCTATTAGTCGCCATCCATCTATTTTAATATCAGGTATGCATAGGGGTGTCCTATCCTTTAACTTGATTTTGATTAACCCATCCTTTACTTCAAAGTTCCTAAACTCTTTGGGTGCTTCGAGTACCTTTTTAAATAAGGTGTCTTTCTCATATTGGTGCCTCATTTGGCCCAGTAATTCCATCTCATGAGGGTACGTCACCGGAATTCTTATCGCTTCTTTCTCATTTTCATTTTCATTTTTGTTTTTGTTTTCGCTTTCGACTTCTTGAATTTCAGGTTCTGTTACCTGTACCCCCCCCTCAATTCTTGAGGTGGGGTCCAGATCTGGCGGTTGAGGACCTTGCAGCATGAATCTCTGCACGCGCCGCGCAAACTCAGTACCCATCTCCTGCCGTGCAGGGGACGTACTCGCCCCTCCTGTGGGCAAACCCATCGGGGGCGGTCCTGTTGTTGTCCCCGGCGGGGTCTCTGCCTCTACATGTTTCGCAGTGCAGACAGTCATCTGCTAGCTCTGGGCTTCAGCCTGAATGCGTTTTGCAGTGGGGATAACCCTCCACGAGCTCCTTCACAGAGTGACTGCATCCACCTCGGCACCCACCAGCACTGGCATGCTTACCAGGCCAGATCCATCATCCGGTGGTGAGTACTCATCATGAGTAACATACTCACTGACAGCGCACACCATTCCAGGCACATCAAAGTCATACATACAGGATAGCGCATCTGGTAATATATTGTGCGCCCCCAGCAAATATTCAACGGTAAAGTTGAACTCACCAAGTTTCTCTACCCACCGAGCCTGTCGTCCTGACAAGTTCTTCTGATTTAGAATATAAATCAAGCTTTTATGATCCATCAGCCAAGTGAAGGGGCATCCTTGCAGGATGTCCCGATGCCGCAGCATAGTCTCCACCCCAGCTAACATTTCCTGCTCGTGTATGGGGTAATTCCGCTGGGCTGAGTTCATCTTTGCCGAGTAAAAGGCGGCAATCTTGGCCGATTTCCAGTCATGCCCTTGCGCCACCACACTGCCAACCCCTGTGGGGCATGCATCTGTCATCATCCATACTGGCAGCTGATCTGACCCATAGGTAAGCGGTACCCGATGATGCGTAGAACAAGCACTAACATATCGCTTTACTTCCTCAAAAGTGTGCTGCTCCATTTCTGTCCAGTGAAATGGCACCATGCCACCACACACAGCCGACAACACCCCCAATGGTATGCAAACCTTGTGAATATTGTCCGTGAGGTACCCGACGGCCCCAATGAACCCACGACATAAGTCGCGATTAATGGGTGTCTTCCAGGTCAGGACCTTGTCAACTTTGTCTGGGTCCATACAGATCCTGTTGTCACTTACAACTCTGTCCAGGATTTTCATCACAGGGCACAGAAACTGCAGCTTTTTCTCACTCAAATAAAGCTGTTCGCACTCGAGTATGTGTACGATTATTCATATGTGTTCAATGTGGTCATCGAGCATATCTGAATATATTATTATATCATCTAGATATACGTCCATGAAGATTCTGATGTATTCGCCAAATAGGTGATTCATCATGGCTTGGTAGGTAGCGGGTGCATTGCAATCCCCTTGCTGTAATACATAGCTAACCATGTTTCCATCAGGGGTAGTCATAGCCGTCCACGGTACGTGTTCAGGAATCACTCTGATTTGTTCGTACGCATCTTGCCCATCCATTAGCGATTGAAACTTCTTTTGCGCTACCCAACGCAAGATACCCTCCATGTCAGGCAGGGGAGAGCTAAGTTTCCACGTGTTTTTATTTCTTTCTCGAAGATCAACCACCATTCACAGACGATCTGTCCCTGGTTTTCGTATAAACAGCATAGGGACAGTATTTCCAGCGCTTGTCATTTGCCAATGCCCTGATGCTAAGTATGCACTCCTTTTCTCAGCCCACTGAGGTCGCATCGGTTCAGGGCACCGCGATGGACACCACAGGTAAATTTTCGCTTCATCGATTAATGGGATGGTATGATTTATTAAACAGAGTGGCGGGAGCTTCGTTTTGGTAGCTTTAGTGCACAGCAGTCGTGCTAACTGTTTTAGGTACTCGCGGGTTTTCTCAAGTTTGTCACTGATGATCTCCGCTACCCGCGACTCCAGGGTCGTCACCCCTTCTCCCGCCAATGCCAATGGTTTCTCGCTTCCTAGTATGATGCGTGATGCATTGAACCCTACAGTCATGCTATGCTGATACAGAAAAGGGGTCCCCAGTATGAGGTCATAATTCTGTAAGTTAATCACATCAAAGTATCGGTTATAATCCACGCCCTGATACTGAAATTGGACTGTCGTCCTGTAATTAACCTTTGATCTGGACCCTTGAACGGCCAGTTGAATGGTTAGAGGTTTTTCTAACATGGTAAGTTGTGCTTCGACCTGCTCTGTGGTCATCAGCAACATGAAATCTGCTAACAAACCTGTGTCTATTAGCGCTTGAGCAGGTCGTTCGTTAATGCGAACCACCACCACGATGGGCTTTGGTATAGTGTGGGTGAAATTGTGGGTTACTGCTGCATTTTGCTGCAATGACGGGTATGTTCCAGAGGGCACCTGCACTCTGCATACCCTAATCTCCCACAGCAGGCTTCCTTTGTCCGAAGCCTCACAGGTCCTCACTATTCTCCTGATGTCTATCCAGTTGGATATCACCAGCTGAAGTCCTTCTTCATTGTCCAAGGGGAGACTAAACAGTCTGGCCACCCCATCGTAATGGACATCTGTCAGTGCCCTCATTTTGTGCTGTATTTGTCACGCATACCATCTCTCAGGATCCCAGTCTCGCCGACGTGCTTTGTCCTTCGGTACTAGGGTATGTAAGTTTAACCCCTGATCATACACCAGCCAGTCCCCATTGATGGTCTTGTGACAGGTGAAATGCGGGCGTCGAGTGCAGAACGGGCTCTTGGTGCACATCAGACTGAACTCACTCAGCCACCAAACCAAGCGATCCGATATCGGATCTCCCATTGAAGGTTTCCGACCAGTGTGTCCGTGATCCTGTTTTCTTAGCCCGCGCCCTTCATGCCCTAACTGCAAGCCCAGACGGATAAAATATGTGCTGTCCAAGTGAAATTTTGGGTTCTCCAAACTCACACTATCAATGTTTGTTTGTATCTCGGGATGTGAGTGGTCAACAATAGCATACTTATCATCCGAGGTTCTGAACACAGTGAATCGATCGGAATCACTCCAATCTGTTTCCAGCTGCTCATCGCCCAGGTACTTGACCCCCTGAAGCAAATTGGTCGCCCTCTGGGCTATTGGGTCTCAAAACCCATTCAGTCGTAATGGTCTTGCTGTTCCTGTTTCATCGCCCTCAAGGACGTACTCGGTGGCAGTCGAAAGTAACATGCCCACCGATCCTAGGTACAACCCATCCTGCATTTCTGTCATATTCGCTAAACCACGCAATCCTTCTGACAGTTTACCTTCCACATGGATCCCGAAACTGGGTATCCCAGGCGGCTTGCCAGGTGAGCTGGATTTCACATTCACTTTCTTGGGACAGTTCCACAACAGATGACCCAACTCCTTACAGTTGTAGCAGCATCCTTCAGCGCTCAGGCGGTTTTTCTCTTCAGTACTAAGTGAGTCGTTTCTTTGACCCATTCGTGTTTCGCCCTTTCATCGAAACCCATCTCCTCCATTGCTGTTTGAGGGTTTTGACTGACGGGTTTCTCCAGGTGGGTTTGGCCGATACACTTGTCGTCTCCCATCTGAGTTTCTATCCCTTCGAGGATTTCCGATCCTCAGGGTGGCAGCCACACTTCCTACTATGGTTGGTCCGTCCCGTTGTTACTGAGTGCGCGATTTCTATTATCTCAGTGGTGGTTTGTACCTCTTTAAAGGAGGATACCTCAGGATTCAATTCCTTTTTCCACAGCTCCTGCTGGATTTTTGTATTCAATCCTGTCCATAGTCAAGTTACCCGGTCCCGTTCATTGATGTCCCCAATCATATTCCATAACTCATTAAGTTCATAGATATAATCACGAACAGGTTTGTCGTTCTGAAAGCATTGTTTCAACTTTTTGTGTTGCTTAGTCCTAAAATTGATAGGGAAACAATAATTGAACATCTCCATGAAGAATTCTCTTAGTCTCCAATGGTACGGATCTCCCGATACTTCTCGTATATAGAATTCATGTGCTTTACCCTTCAGGTAATGCAACAGTATAAATACTTTCTTCTTGGAGGTTACTTTGCTGTCCTCCACATAGGCTGTTCCCTCAGTTATGAATCAGTGGAACACACGAGAATCGACCGCGCCGTCATATACTGTGGGTGGTATTGGTTTTAGGGTGGTCTTGTCCTTTCTTTTCCTCGTCTTTCTCTTTGAGTGCTTACACCTACGTTTAGCCGCCTCATCACTTTTGTGGGATTCAGTTGAACTTGATTCATTGTCAGAGCTGTCTGAACTATCGGAGCTCGACTCTGAGGACGAGTCTGAGTTGCCTGGTCCTGTCTTGGTACGACCAATCCGCCCCAACGCCTGGCTGATGTAGGACTTGGCGGGTACTTGATGCACAGGCTCCATAGCCTGTGGGGTTTGCCTGCACTCCCGATGGTCAGAGGTGGGGTTAACCACTTTGTCCATGAGGGTCCTTATGGGATCTCTGTTCGTCTGTTTCGCTCGAGGCCTTGCAAGCCAGTCCTTTGGCTACATGTTGCGGTGAGTTCCTTTAATTTACTTTCATACTCCTTCTGCAGACGTTCCTCTGCTTTCGCTACAGCGACTTTTACCGCCTCTTTCTCTCTGGCGGCTTGATCATTGTCATCCCTTTGACGTCCTCATGGATTGCCAGGTTCGTCCCCACTTGGGTCCTCTGATTCTGATTCACTGGCCATCTGCTTGGCCAGTTTGTAGGATTCTAGAGCCGCGTACTGGGCCTCCATATCCAATTCTTCATCTTCTAGGTTCATAGCCCCCCAGTTCTGAGTGTCTGGACCTTTTCCCTTAGATGGTCCTTCCCCAGGGGACTCCATGTCGTTTCCACGGTTATGCCTGACGCTATACTCGCGTTGGTTCACTCTAGTGCATTCATCTTCTGTTAGCTGTTGTTCAGCTTCGCTAACTACTTTCTTTTGCTCTTTTGTTAGCTCATCAGGTCTCTTTGCCCGGATCTGGTTGACGTCATTGAAGACCGTCTTTCAGTTGTGTTTTCTTGCAATGGTCGACCAAGAACGATCATCATCGTCCTTGGGTTGGCTGGTGAGTCCTTTGTTCTCACTCGCCGTTTCATAATTCATTATATCCACGGATTTCTCTGCCGGTGCAGGTACATTTTCAACTGTTAGTATGTCAATTAAAGTACTTGCAGCTAGTCTAATCTCCCTGTCGACCCAAGGGTCGACTGAGGGGGTTCGCGCACGGACCACGTCACTGTACAAACGTATGGGTCTCAATGCGGGTTGGCTCTCGTTTTTGGTCTTGTAGGACCGCCCCGCAGAAGTCAAAGGGGATCCTGCAGTGTCGGGTGGTTCCACAGGTGATCTCAGGCCCTCTGCCAGGGTTTTAACACTTGATAGTAGGTTAACAATGAGATTTCTGAAGTCATCACGCACCTTTACATTTTTCTCATGGGCAGGGATAGAAACTGAGCTGGCTCTAGCGCGAGTGTGCAAGCGGGTGTTATACGTAGTTTGTTGGGGTTTTGAAGACATATTGGAGTAGTCACTGTTGATTAACGTGGTGGGCCAGACCAGTTGACAAGGTGACAAGAGAAGGTTTTAAAGATAAGCTAAGACTTGGTTGAAGGTGAAAAAATATTTGACGGCAGTCAAAGTTGATAAGACTTGATGTGTCGTCACAAGGAATGGAATAGAATAGAATAGAATAGAATCCTTATCACAAAGTCACCAGATACCAGTCTGATTCGATTGGAGAAGAACTAAGGGATCTTTACAGTACAAGTAGGGTTTAAATACTAGTAGCATGTGAAGAGCCTGTGATAAAGAGAAATCAAATACTTCTAAGACACTCGAGTCATTCTAAGTCAGAACCACGAACATTGGCTTAGGCACCTAGTTCTTGGCTTCGTCTATTCTTTCTGCCTCAATCTCTATCCTCGATCATGGCAATGCCACATCTCTGTACAGCTCTGTACAGAGCTTCCCAGAGCTCCACAGTAGCCCTCTAGTTACACAGAACCTTCCCAAACATATTAGAAATCGCTTTTTTCATTTTTGTATTAACTCAAGTCAAACATGTAAAATTAAATGTAAACAAATGGATTGCAAAAGAAGCAACTACTCTACTGGACTCATCAATACAAACAGTGAGTAAGGATGTGAGATAATCAAAGTGCGAGAGTGTGAGAGAATGGGTCGTCATCATAGTCATGTTGTTGTCGTGTTGTGTCATTGAGTTGCCATCATTGTTGTGATAGCACTGTCATAAAGACAAGTTGTTAGTAATGTATATATAAATGAAAATGAAAAAATGCACCTATTGCATGCGCCGCGAATGAACAAGCGCAAACACAAACAAGCATGAAAATACTAGTAAGTAATGTATATACATATATACATACATACATACATACATACATACATACATACATACATACATACATACATAAAAAACACACCTTTGAGTGGCAAGAAAGATGGGCAAGAGACGGGGCATGACAGGGCACGAGAGACAGGCAAGAGAGATGGGGCGAGAGATGGGGCATGAGAATGGGCGAGATGGGGCATGAGAGACGAGTGAGAGATGGGGCATGAGAGACAGGCAAGAAATGGGGCACAGGAACACGAGAGACGAGGTGAGAGACGGGGCATACAAGCATGAGAGACAGCACAAGGAGAGGGCACGAGGCCCATCAGTGCTGGGGAACGGATCAACTAAGGTCGAAGTAGTTAGTGTCGAGTCTGCCAACTGTGCTGAGAGGGTGGGAGAGGGTGGTTAAGGTAAATATAAGCAAGCAGTAATAAGAAAATAAAGAAATTAAAAGACTTACTTGAAGGATGGCAGTGGTGCAGGTAGAAGTTAAGAGTCGAAGTGTAGAACAAAGACTTCTGAAAATTTCAACAAGTTGAACAATGACTTACATCAGCATTACCAAGTTCTGTGAGGTTCTGTGGTGCTGTGAGAGCTGTGAAAATTGGCAAACACTGTGCAAGGTTTAGTAGTTTACTGATGCTCCCCATTTGTGTGACGCCCTACAGTTTTAGTCCAATTTTTCTGACACACAAATCATGACCTCTGCTGCTGCCCCTTCTACCGTGTCAGATAATTCTGTAGCCACCTCTTCCTCTGCTCCTTTAGGACCAGCTTCTACGAATCCCTCAGCTACTCCTGTCATTGTGGGGCCCCAAATGACTCACAGTATGGGTACGGGTACAGGTATGCAGGTGTTGGACCCTTACCTATACCCGGGTGATACCTGCACCCCAAACCTGTACAGGTTACCCATACCTGTGCAGTTGCCTATCTGGCTCTTGTAGTTATCATGAGATAATGCATTTATGTATATTGTAATTACAGCATTACTCCCCCACAAAGTTGTACAGTGCAGCACCCCAGGGACTGAACCTGTGATCTTATGCTGCTCATATATGGTATACACTATTTAAAGGTCACCGGGGATCATATTTTCAAGTCCATATAGTTAAAACAGAAAAAATGCGAAGCTATTTGTTATTTTTGTGTGTGTCATATACCAGATCTGAGCACCTCCAATACCACCTGTGAACATCCCTACTGCTGGTACGACCCCCTGTTTCCCTCTCCGCTCCATCTCTGACAATGCACAAAGTGCATCTCAGCAGGACTAGCCCTGCTACCTCTGCCCGACTCTGCTCTGCTCCTCTGACACTACCCCTATTTCCTCCGACACCATATCCCTACCATCCAACCCTATCTGGAGCTTCACTCCTCTGCCATATCGGTCTGCCCGATCCTACTCCTACTCCTTCCACCATCTCCGCTTTTCCAACCCACTTGGTTCCTCCAGTTTCTCTTGTATCAGTCCACCTGACTGCCTGACTGGTCCGCTTCTAGACTAGGAACCACTCAACTGGTCCTACCTCCTTTTGGTATCATGGTTCCTCCTTTTGGATCACTTGTAATCCCTATACCCGAGTGATCATTGATCTGTTGTGTTGTTAAGGTTGTGCTCAAGGGGAAGGTCACTCAAAGGGCTTCGGCTTCAGCTCGTGTGCTGTGCCCCTTACCTGAGTACATGCCCTTTAATTTCCGAGAGGCAGAGGGGAAGTCTGGAGGTCAGACGTGGGGGGAGTTCGGCAATCCGGAAGGCTAGGAGAGAACAGAGTAAGGCTACTGCGGACAGGTCTGGAGTAGAAACAGAACAGAGTTTAGACTACCCTAAGGTAGAGCCAGAGGTTTAGTCCTAAGGTTTTAACCCTAAGACTTGGAGGTAGACAAGAGGTTAGACTCAAGTCCGGAGAAGCAGGAATGAGCAGAACTAAGATGATATTCGAACTGAGGAGTTCCTGAGTTTTACAGGAGTTTATATACTGTAGGTATCATGTAAGTAATCAGTCAGCACAGTAAAAGCTATGTCTGAAGCATGTGGAGGGTCTATTAGTAAGTGTACAACGGATCAAGGAAATGAGGTCGGAAATGAAGTGCAAATGGACAGATCAGTAAGCAAAGCAGAAAGGTGTACAACTGGTAGCCAGAGAGCAGTATTCTTAAAGGAGACAGGTGTAAGTCCGGAGATGAAAGCAGAGCACTGGGTGGACAACAGGACAGAGAACCAGACTTTCATAGGGGAGAATCCAGACTTCCGGATCCAGAGGTATGGGATATAGTGTTGGAGAAAATAGGGGTAGTGTTGGAGAAGTGGAATAGAGTTGGGCGGAGGTAGCAGGGCTGGTCCTGCTGAGATGCACTTCATGCATTGTCGGAGAAGGAGGGATGGAGCAGATGGGGAAACAGGGGGTCGGACTAGTGGTAGGGATGTTCACAGGTGGTATTGGAGGTGCTTGGATCCAGTATACAACATGTGTACATACTATTCTCCAAGCCTCTTTCTCATATGTCTCAGTCATCTTTCTAGTAACTCTGTACACTCAGCATATAGCCTTTTGCTATGCTATGCTACTTACTTAGAGTAATAAGCATATGTACATCTGTCTGTAGATCTTTAGTCTGAATATTACCTTTTCTAAGCCCTGCTCTCTTGTCCTTGCTCTTGGGCAAACCCTTGGCAACTCCTGTCTGCCGGCCTAGGGGATTGACTCCCTAGGTCGGCTGCCTCCTCTGCTCATCCGACTTCCCGTGCCTCAGCCACCTTTCCCATGCATCGGACTTGCGACCAATACTCCTGTATTTCTGTCCTCCGTGTTCCCATTCTGCTTCAGACTTCGTCCAAGCAGTCTCCTCTGCTCTGCTCCTACTGCTAGCTCCGACTGCAGTAGTCCTCCAACTCTCCCCTGTAGGGCGGACCAATCTCTGCCCAACATTCCTGCGCTCATCCAGTAGTCCATCAGTCCCCCTTTGGAGGACCTCTGCTCCGATGTTCTGTCGGAGCTCGTAGAACTTGAGTTGGACTACAATCCAAAATTAGGGGCATGTACTTGGGTAAGGGGCGCAGTGCACAAGCTGAAGCTAAGTCCCTCAGACTCCATCTTACCCCTGAGCATGGTCTTAACAGTGTGCATACTACATCTGGTGCTGCAGGGACCTTTAGAGGGCCAAACAAGCGGTGGAATAGACTCTTATATACTCAAAAAACATATAAATAGTGTGCTAAGACATTCTATCTTATGTGATTAAGGCTATAAGTTTAGAACTAGACACGTGTTTTGATAGAAGCAGAACACGAGTAATAGGAGATCGGAATATGATGATTTTTACGGAAATCTCCTAGATACATTATATATCATATGTTTACTCCAAAACTCAGAACAAGTCTGTTACCTGTGCTTTGTAAGTATGTGTTCTTGGCTTGTAAGCCTCAACACTCCCCCTCAAGCCGAGGCCATGCCTAGATCATTGGTAAATTTACAATGTTTTGGCTTGTGTAGCGGCTTCGTCAATATGTCTGCGATCATTTCATCAGTGCGGCAGTACTGATTATGAATCACCCAATCTTGGATCTTCTGCCTGATGTAGTGGTCCTTTACATCAAAGTGTTTGGACCTCGCGTGATATTGTGGGTCTCGCGCAATTGCGAGTGAGGACATATTGTCTCTGTGAAGAATGGTTGGATCATTCTGAGGTAAGTTTAGTTCCTTGAATAAATTTCAGAGCCATATGGCTTCATGTGCAGCGTGAGCCATCATAGCATATTCTGCTTCCATTGATGAAAGAGAAACTGCATTTTGCTTTTTTGAGCTCCAGGTGATTGCTTCACCTCCAAGTTTAAAGACATATCCTGATATGGATATCCGATCTCTTGGGTTGTTCACATAATCAGTGTCCGACCATCCAACAAATCAAATTTTGCTTTTGTCGAGTTCTCTGGTACCTTGATACTTGATTCCAAGCTCTTGTGTTCCAGCTAAGTATCTTAAAACATGTTTTGCTGCTACCCAATGTGCTAATCCTGGGTTTGCAGTGAATGAGCTAAGTCTCTGTATAGCATATGCTATGTCCGGATGTGTGGCTACCACCAAATACATCAATGATCCGATCAATGATGCATAACCGTTACTTTGGTTGCTTTCCTGGCCAGTCACTTCTTTCTCAAGTATGATCTTTGGATCTAGCAGCATACCTACTGAATTACATGACTGGAGACCTTGTTTTGCTAGGATAGACTCAATATATTTGGTCTGCATGAGTCAGATTGACCTGTTAGGCCTATTTCAAGTAATTTCAATCCCAACAATTTTTCTCAGTTCTCCTAGGTCAGTAACATCTAGGATATTTTTAAGTTGCGCCTTTAATTGATCCATCAGACTTGAGTGATCTGCAAATAATAATAGGTCATCGACCCATATGGTAATTATTTCTGTTCCATCTGCAGTCTCTCTGATGTGTGTGCACGGATCAGATCTCAGTCATCTGAATCCAATGCTTGTCAGGCAGCTGTTCAGCTCTAGGTTCCATTCTCGGCCCGACTGTTTTAGCCCATAGAGGGTTTTTTGCAGTCTGCATACTTGGCTGGTTCCATCATTATAGCCTTTGGGCTGTTCCATATAGACTTCCTCTTTTAGCATGCCATTAAGGTACGCCCCTTTGACATCCATCTACTGCACTTCCCAGTTGAGGGATGCTGCCATGGACATCATTGATCTTATTGTTTCTAGGTGCACCACTGGTGAAAAGGTGTCTGTATAGTCCATCACTGGTATCTGTGAGTACCCTTTGGCTACTAACTGTGCTTTGTATTTGACCACCTCCCCCTCTTTATTTGTTTTCTTTACAAGTACCCACTTGTTCCCGATGAGGGTGCAATATTTTGGGGGATCTACCAGTTCCCAGGTGCCCATTTGGTCCAATTGGGTAAGTTCTGCTGCACTGCTTGTTCCCAATTTGGCCAATCATCTGATGCTTGCACTTCTTTCAGTGATTTCGGCTCATCTAGCTGATCACGTGAACAGGTACTTAATTTTGATCCGTAAGACAATTTGAAACACAGGAATCCCATCATATAACTGACATGTCAGCTAGGCTCCGATCAAGAGAAGACATTTGGCCCAACCATTAGTGGCCTCATTCACAGGCACGTTGGTCCAGAGCGTCTACTCCTCTGGGACTCCAAGACACATGGTGGCCATCTGCCCACCATGAAGATCTTGAAGGAGGTATATGACTCCTGGCAGGCAGAGGTCGTCTTCATCACTTCCAACTACATTGGTAACTCAGAGATTCAGCAAGGTTGCAAGGAAGCCGGTATTCCTGCATTCAGTACTCTTTGGGACTTCATGAGTGATCCTCCAGAATGTTGTTGCTAATGGAGCTGAAGAGCATATGCTTAGTCAGTAATTCTTCCGAAAAGTTCTCTTGCATTGGGCATGGGTTGTGTCGAGCGCCAGACCATCCATGTCTGTTTCTCATCCCTGTGTATCCTCTGTGGTTCAAAGCTGCCATTATTGGCAAATGTGGTTAGAACTATATCTGCCTCAGTGAGTTCATCTTTGATTTCGTGACACTCACATTCGAGGTAAGCCCATTCTGGTTCTGAGTCATTCAACTGACGATAATCATGTCTTACTGTTTGTCTTTTTGATTTTCTGGGTAGATCTTCTTCATCTTCAGGAAGATGTTTCCTTTTAAGGGTGAGTTCTCGTCTTCTCTCATCAGATGATCATGCTGATTTTCATTTGAATGGTTTTTATTTACAGAAGATGTTGCGCTTGCTGATGGCAGTGCGTCCATTCTTTCTGTCTCCCCCTCGTGCTGTGCATCTGGTGCGTCCATTGTCAGGAGGTTTGTCAGGAACTTGAAGTTCCTTGACACTCTGATTTGGTGTGTCCATGTATTATAATATTTTATCGCTTTAGGTTCGTCTGCAAATCCCACAAAGATTTGCTTTACTGACTTTGGACTCATTTTAGATTGATTTGTGCCCTCTTGGAGCACATATACCGGTGCACCAAATTCTTGTAGGTGAGTTATATTGGGTTTCTTACCATTCCATAGTTCCTCTGGCATTGCACCTTGTAGCGCTCATGTAGGCTCATGATTTCGAATATATATGGCATGTGATACCACTTCTGCCCATAAAGACTCCACTAAGTCTTTTTCAATTAGCATTGCTCGAGCAAGCTCTGCTAATGTGCAGTTGAGTCTCTCAGACACACCATTTTGCTCAGGTGAGGACGGTGCAGTAGTCTGGAGCTCAATCCCCTCATTTTTACACCAGGTTTTTAAGTCATTATTAATATATTCTATTCCATTGTCAACTCGGAACTTTTTCAGTTGATCCGTCCAATGTTTCTTTAGGTATGTCGCATATTGTTTTATTTTGGTGGATGCCTCATTCTTTCATTTCATGAACTCGACACTGCACCTTTGGGAGCAGTTGTCCGTGAACGAGATATAATATTTAGATCCACCAATAGACTGTACCCTTGCTGGTCCCCATACATTACTGTGGGTGAGTTCCCCAAGTGATCCGGAACGATGATCCGTCGCATGCAGAAATGAATCTCTCACATGTGTTGCCTGTATACAGGCTTTGCACTGCAGCATAGGTGAATTTTCATCTAACACCTTCATACCTTCTACTAATCCTTCTCTGTATAGGCGCTTTAGGCCGCTAAAGGCTACATGGCCAAATCTCTTGTGCCAGGTAAGCCAATCTACAGGTTTGACTTCTTGGGCAGTATATATTTTAGTTGTCTTTTGTAATTTCGCCCGAGTGTCATATACTGGATCCAAGCACCTCCAATACCACCTGTGAACATCCCCACCCCTGGTTCGACCCCCTGTTTCCCCATCCGCTCCATTCCTCCTTCCCTGACAATGCATGAACTGCATCTCAGCAGGATTAGCCCTGCTACCTCTGCCCAACCCAGTTCCGCTTTTCCAACACTACCCCTATGTCCTCCAACACCATACCCCTTCCATCCAACCCTATCTGGGGTTCTGCTCCTCTGCCCTATTGGTCCGCCTGATCCTACTCCTACTCCCTCCACTTTTCCGACCCGCTCAGTTCCACTCGTCTTGTCCCACCCAACTATTAGTCCATCCAACCGCCTCACTGGTCCCCTCCTAGACTAGGAACCACTCAACTGGTCCTATCCCCGTTTAGTATTATAGTTCCACTTTTCGGATCACCGGTAATCCCTATACCCTAGCGATTCTGATCTGTCGCATACATATTGTTCCCCGAGCCTTATTCTCGTATGTCTCAGTCATCCTATTGTAATCCTGTACACTCAGCACATAGCCTTCTGCTATGCTATGCTCATCACTTAGAGTATATAAACATATGTACATTTGTCTGTAGATACTCAGTCTGAATATTACCTTTTCTAAGCCCTGCTCTTCTGTTCTTTGACTTGGGCCTGATCCTAGTCAACTCCTGTTAGCTGGCCTAGGGGATTGACTCCCTAGGTTGGCCACCCTCCGATCCTCCAATCCTCCAATCCTCCAATCCTCCAATCCTCCAATCCTCCAATCCTCCAATCCTCCAATCCTCCGCTCCCCTGTTCCCCCGTTCCCCCATTCCCCCCTACTGTTCCCCCGTTCCCCCGTTCTTCCACTTGTCCGACTTCCCGTGCATCGGAACTAAACCCCACACTCTTGCATCCATCCCCTCCGTTCTGCTCTGCTTCAGACTTCGTCCAAGCAGCCCCTTCCACTCTGCTTCTACTGTTGGTTCCGACCACAGTAGTCTCCCGCCTCCCTCCTGTCAGGTGGAACAACCCCCACTCGACTTTCCTGTGCTCACCTAGTAGTCCATCGGTCCTCCTTCAGAGGACCCCCGTTCCGACATCCTGTCAGAACTCATAGAACTCGTGTCAGACTACATTCCAAAATTAGGGGCACATACTCAGGTAAGGGGCGCAGCGTACGAGCTGAAGCCAAGCCCCTCAGACTCCACTTTACCCCTGAGCATGGTCTTAACACCGAGTATGATTTAATAAATATAACCCGTTATGAAGCTTCCCTTTGGCAATGATATGTCCTCCGGGTGCTTTAAGAGTTACTCTGCCATTTCCCATAATTGCATGTCCTCCCTCTCTGTCTAGGTGGGTCATAGACACAAGGTTATTCATTGCAGTCGGTACACACAGGACATTTTTTAATTTACACCTAATCTGAAGTTTACCTACGCTACTCGCAAGTTCAACTGTCCCTCATCCCTCAGCTTTAATAGACTGGTTACTTATTCCTGTAACTTTATGGGATTTAAGCGGAACATAATCCATTAATGCGGATTTAATCTTCATGATGTGTGATGTGGTGCCCGAGTCAGCAAGCCAATCAAACTTGATCAACTTGTCATATTCACCTTGGCTATAATTAGCCTGAGGTACATCAGGTTGTTCTTCAACAACCTCTTCCATATCATCGCCTAAAAAGGCAACATCTTCCTCCTCATAATATTGCACATCCTCAGCAACATCATTAATGTCTTCAACGACATTCACATTGTCTTTCTTGGCGCACTTCAGGGGAGAAGGTTTAGATGGTACTGTGCCTCCCTGTCCACCTCCTTTGCTCCAGCATGTCTCAATAGCATGCCCACTCTTATGGCAGTTGGAGCATTTGGTCTGCTTGTCCTTGAACCAGCAGTCCTGATCGGTGTGGCCAGACTTTTTGCAGATTCAACACTTCTTGACTTCCTTCCTTTCATGCTTCTTTTTCAGATTCTTTTCCTTCATTGTCATGGTCATGGTCACTATACATAGCTCATGGTCATTCTATTTAGATCACGGTCACTTTACTCTACTAAACATTGCACTGATGTACTCCATCATGCACGGACCAGCTCGTTCGGACGATTACGGATTCGTTATCTTATTGACACTCATACTGCTCATGGTTTCACCTTACATTATCACCATAGCAGATACTTATATGTGCTCGGGGCTTTGTATTGTTCCTTGTTGAATCAACGCCAGTATCTGGCCTCTCTATTGCCTCATTGCCGCGATTCTCTCTTACTTCGTTTAGTGCCCGTTACAGTTTGATTCAACCACCAACTCGTCAACCCGACTCTTGGGACTAGTAACTTTTCTTAATCTATTCTACCATTGCCTTAGGGCTTTATTCTACTAACATGCCTGACCCCAATAGTTCAAACCCGGACATGGAGCACCCACTCCCATCTCAGTCCACTTTTGTACCGACCCTGGAGAACTTCCACGAAGTTTTGCAAGCCATCACTGCACTTGGACAAAGCTCGTTCTGCCTAGATGAGAATCAGCGCACCATTGGACGCGCTCTTGAGGATATTACTGACAAGATAGCTGCTCTTAGATTTCCCACCATGCCACATAGTGCTGCTGGGTCCCACAATTCTTCGGAATCGGTCGTTCTGCGGAGTGTTGCTAAATTTCGGGAGCCATGCCTATTCAAGGGCAGTGCAACCGAGGTTGATGCCTTCATAGACAAGATACTTAGCGCTATAGAGCTCTCACGTTCTTCCCTACCTACTGACATGGACAAAGCTTTGTACTTGTCCATGTACCTCAATAATGGCTCACCACACTCTTGGTTCACGGCAATCCGCCGCACCGATGACGAGCTACTTCATGATTTTGACTTACTGATCGAAGATTTCAGACAGCATTTCAGGGATCCTGACACCAAGGGCACCACCCTCCGAAAAATCAAGAACCTCCGGCAGACTGGAAGCTGTGTGAACTATGCGTCCAAATTCCATAAGTTACTGGTTTACGTCAATTTCAACACCTCAACCACCATCCAGAAATACTACAAAGGGTTGAAAGACAAAGTTAAGGATTTGTTGCTTACCATTCACAGCCTGCCTGAGGAATTTGACGAGTATGTCAACCTCACAATTGCCATTGACAATCGACTCCACCATCGCGATGTGGAATGCAAGTCTGCGAAGAAACCCGTGCCCCGTCAGCAGACTAGCAACAACACCACCACTCAGCGCTATGCTCAACCCAAGCGATTGACTTCGACCTCGCTCCCTCCTGGGATCCTGATGGAGATTGACACGACCAAAACGGTACCACATCAGCCTCTCACCAAAGAGGAACGTGACAGGTGTTTCGCTCAGGGTCTCTGCCTGTATGTCACGAATTCCTAACATGAACCATTTTTCATTTCTTGGTTTTCCTTCGGCTACTTCCAGTACCCGAACCGGTCACGTGACTTCTCACCCTGTCACACCTTCACCTCTTCACATATCACCCATGGTTTCTCTGATTGGCTCCCCTACTCCACGGGCTAGAACAATCTCGCTTCCCAAAGAAGAACCGGTCGGAACTTGGGTTTCTGTTTAGTTGCCGTCTTACTCATTCGCTTATATATCATGAGTCATACTTAGTAATCCGCAGTATCGTACAACTCTTTTCTCATTGGCTGATTTCTTTCAGACTCCTATTCAATGTTATGTATAAGAGTAGGCTAGGTAGCGTAAGTACTCCTTAGACTTAACCTCTTCGTTTCTACTGTTGTAGTGACTTAGACGTTCACGCTCAATACTATCCTGTTCCTCATCATCTTTGACCGAGTCCTAGTGGTTGTGAACTCGCCTTCATCATTATTGGTGAACGTTGGCCATAACACTGTACTGCGGAGGTGCTGAGCACACCGTAAAAAACTGCCTGAACATGTCTGAATGTGCAAAGAAGAAATTCAATGCACGGAATGACTCGGGAAAAGCCTGACCAGTTGTCATCCTGTCCCAGGGCATCCGGTTGTAGACGACAGGACATGTCAGAGCCACCTTGCAGTGCTGGATCCTACCCATATCTGTCTCTCAGATGGAAGTTATGCCCCAATCGTAAAGTCTGCTCCTGCCTATGTCTTTGCTTCCAACTCCTACTTGAATTCCCCCTTGCATTTCTTTATCTCAGTTCGCCTTTCTTTCCCCAATAAGCAACCCATCAACACCTTTGCCCTTGTTGATTGTGGTGCTACTACCTCTTGTATTTCGGACCGTTTTGCCTCTCATCATTCTCTCCCGCGTCGCGTCAAAGAGACGCCAATACCTATCATGGCAGTTGACAACTGTCCTATTGCATCTGGGCTAATCACCCATGATGTCATCACTCATATTTCTGTTGCTGGACACAAAGAGATATGACCTCTTGCGGTCGTGTCTGTCGCTTACCCTGTCATCTTAGGTTTGGATTGGCTTTGCGAGCACAACCCCAACATTGATTGGGAAGAGTCTACTCTCTCTCTCGACTGTTGTGGGCTCACTTGCAAGAATCCCATTATTGTTACAGCAAAGGGCTTTGGTCCTAAGCTATCTATACCACTGTTAAGACCGTGCTCGGGGTAAAGTGGAGTCTGGGGGGCTTGGCTTCAGCTCGTACGCTGTGCCCCTTACCCGAGTACGTGCCCCTAATTTTGGGATGTAGTCTGATGCGAGTTTTATGGGTTCCGACAGGACGTCGGAATGGGGATCCTCTGAAGGAGGACTGTCAGACTACTAGGTGAGCGCGGGAAAGTCAGGCAGGGGTTCCACCCAACAGGAGAGAGGCGGGGGACTACTGGGGTCGGAACCCACAGTAGGAACGGAGTGGGAGGAACTGCTCGGATGAAGTCCAAGGCAGAGCGGAACGGAGGGGGCGGATATGAGGGAGTGCAGGGATCGGATCTGATGCGCAGGAAAGTGCGGCCGATGCATGGGGAGTCGGATGAGCAGAGGAACGGGGGGATGGAGGAACAGTGGAACAGTGGAACCTGCAGGATAGCAGAACCCACAGAATAGCGGAACTCGCAGAATAGCAGAACCTGCAGAATAGCAGAACCAGCAGAACCAGCAGAACCAGTGGGACGGAGGAACGGGGAAGCAGGGAAGCGGAGGGTTGGAGGATCAGAGGACAGCCAACCTAGGGAGTCAATCCCCTAGGCTGGGGAACAGGAGTTTTGACTTGGGAAAGACTTTTAAGTCAAAGGACAGAAGAGCAGGGCTTAGAAAAGGTAATATTCAGACTGAGTATCTACAGACAAGTGTACATAGGTTTATATACTCTAAGTGATGAGCATAGCATAGCAGAAGGCTATGTGCTGAGTGTACAGGATTACAATAGGATGACTGAGACATATGAGAAAAGGCTTGGAGGAAAGTATGTACGCGATGGATCAGAACTCGCTAGGGTATAGGAATTACCAGGAACCCGAAAAGCGGAACTATAATACTAAACAGGGATAGGACCAGTTGAGTAGTTCCTAGTCTAGGAGTGGACCAGTGAGGCGGTCGGACGGACTAATGGTCGGGTGGGTCAATACGAGCGGAACCGAAGGATCCGAGCAGGGCAGAAAAGCGGAGGGAGTAGGAATAGGATCGGGCGGACCAATAGGGCGGAGGAGCAGAACCCCAGATAGGGTCGGATGGAAGGGGTATGGGGTCGGAGGACATAGGGGTAATGTCGGAAGAGTGGAACGGAGTTGGGCGGAGGTAGCAGGGCTAATCCTGCTGAGATGCACTTCGTGCATTGTTGGGGAAGGAGGAATGAAGCGGACGGGGAAACAGGGGTCAGGCCAGCAGTGGGGATGCTCATAGGAGGTACTGGGGGTACTCGGATCCGGTATATGACAACCACCCTCGAAACTCAATTCCGCGACCGCTGTTGGAATAGGCTTTGGTCTTTCTGACGCTACCTCGTACTTAGCCCACGCATTCTCAACACCCTCACTACCATCTTTTGCCCCACCTAAGACTGATCCGGACCCCAGTCTTAGTGGTGTGACAACCTCGTTCCTCTCGACTCTTGTCGCACGGAATGGCTATGGTCACTCCATCTCCCCAAGTTTGTTCCCTCGACCACCCAGTATCCGTCTCATCTCAGCGAAAAAGTTTGCACAGTTGGCCCACACCAATCCAGACGCTTGCCTCCTCCACTACCACTCCCCAACGTCCCCCGTCTACATCCGTGCCACTACATCATCTCCAGTTGACTCCGTCGACAACAAGGTTCCAACTGCTTCTCACATTGATGACGAACTTCTCAATGCCATCCCTACCAAGTATATGGACTATGCTTCCACGGTCTTCTCTCCCTCCGAGTTCGAAAAGCTACCCCCTCATCGAGCCTATGACGTCGACATCGAGATTGAGGAGGGGAAGACACCTCCTTTTGGACCCCTCTACCGTCTCACTCCCCCAGAATGCGAGGCGCTCGCTGAGTACGTTCATAAAAACCTCAACTGGGGTCACATTCGCAGTTCTACTTCTTCTGCGGGTGCCCCTGTCCTTTTCATCTGCAAAAAGACTGGCGAGCTTCGCTTATGTGTTGATTATCGCGGTCTCAATGCAATCACCAAGAAGAATCAATACCCCATTCCCCTTGTCCACAATCTACTCAATCGCGTTCAAGGCTGCAAGGTTTTCTCTGTTATTGACCTAAAGTCGGCTTATAGCCACCTTCGAATCAAAGAGGGTGACGAGTGGAAAACAGTGTTTCAGACACCACTTGGATTATTTGAACACCTTGTAGTCCCTTATGGTCTCACTAATGCTCCCGCCGCCTTTCAAGCCTTCATTCAAGATACCCTCCACAATTTACTTGACATAATCTGTGTCGTCTATCTAGACGACATTCTAATCTTCTCTCACAATCAGGATGACCACAACAAGCATGTTCGGCTTGTACTTGACCGACTTCGTGATGCCCATCTTTGCACTAACCCCGCAAAGTGCGAATGGGACAAGTCGGAGGTCAAGTATCTCGGTTATGTCATCGGTACCGATGGCATCAAAATGAACCCGAAGAAACTCGATACTGTCGTCTCGTGGCCTGGACCAACATCTGTAAAAGATGTCCAGTCATTTCTGGGGTTCACTAATTTTTATTGTCGTTTCATTAATGGTTATTCTCGTATCACTCATCCACTAACTTCCTTGACTCAAAAGAATGTCCCTTTCAACTTCACAGGTGCTGCCCGCAGTGCTTTTGACGCGCTCAAATGGGCATTCATATTATCCCCTGTCCTCCAGCATTTCAACCTGCAGAAGCCATGCACTGTGTCTATGGATGCCTCTGATTTTGCAATCTCAGGGGTGTTCCAACAACCCGACCATGACAGCCACCTGCACCCAGTTGCATTCTACTCTCACAAGCTGTCCCCCGTGTAAATCAATTATGAGGTGCACGACAAGGAATTACTCGCCGTCATTGATACCTTCCATGACATGTGAGCATGGTTACTCGGCTCACCTTTCCCCATTTCCGTCATTTCCAATCACAAGAACTTAGAGTATTTTATGTCATCCCATGTCCTCAATCGCCGCCAGGTGCATTGGGCGATGTTCCTTTCTGACTTTGATTTCTCCTTATCATGGGCCCCGGGCAAAGGCAATATTGCTGATGCTCCCTCTCATCAGCCTGATTTCTCCCCGCAGAAGGGGGATGAGACCCTATTGGGTCAAAATCACATCATACTAACAACCAAACACACAGAATCCTTATCTCCGACCAGCCTCAATGCTATCACAACCCTATCCATCAACAACTCGGCCCTCCTCGAACATTTCAAAACGGCGTTTTGAGAAGACACTGAGTGGAGAGAAGCCCTCATGTGCGGGAATCCAGACTTCACATCCGAAGGCGGTCTCGTATTCCACAAAGGAAAACTCTTCGTTCCCTCTCCGTTACATGCTGACACTCTGTTCTCTCGTCATGATGCTGTCATCGCAGGTCATCCAGGTTGTAATCAAACATTCGGACTTGTCGCCAGGGACTACTCATGGCCCAGCATGCAAACATTTGTCTGACACTATGTAGAAGCCTGCAACACCTGCGCTCACATCAAAATGCCTCGCCACAAGCCCTACGGCTTACTCCAACCTCTCAACATCCCTTCTCGTCCATGGAAATCCATATCCATGGACTTCATCATCAAACTCCCAGCATCACACAATTATGACTCAATCTGGGTTGTTTGCAACCACCTCACACGCTACGCACACTTCATCCCATGTCAGGAGACCCTATCTGCTCCTGACCTTGCCTGGTTATTTCTCGATCGCATTTTTCACTTGCACGGTTTACCTGATTCCATTGTCTCCGACTGCGGCTCCATTTTTATATCCAAATTCTGGTCTGAACTTACTTCATTACTGAAAATAGACACTCGCACATCAACAGTGTACCATCCGCAGACTGATGGTCTGACGGAACGCACAAACCAGACATTGGAGACTTATCTCCACGCCTATTGTTCGTATCAACAGGATGATTGGGTTGATTACCTCCCTCTCGCCGAATTCGCATTCAACAATCTCGAGAACTCCTCTATTCATCAGACTCCATTTTTCACTAACTATGCCTATCACCCAACCTTCGAGCCACAGATCACCGAACGTTCAACCATTCCTGCTGCTGCTGACCTCGCTGCGCGACTCGACACGATTCATGAAGAGCTTCGCACCAAGCTACAGTTCGCACAACATACCCAAGCCAAATACTATAATAAAAAGAACTTACCTGCACCAGAGTTTAAACCAGGCCAATTGGTCTGGTTGCTGTGTCGCAATATCAAGACTACACGCCCATCCTTGAAACTCGACCATCGCCGACTCGGTCCATACCCCATCATTCGCAAAAACGGCTCTTCCGCTTACCTTCTTCGACTCCCCTCCTATTTATCTCAACTTCACCCCGTTTTTAATGTTTCACTTCTTGAACCATATGTTGACCCCTCTGAATTCCATTTGCACTCACCTGCCACTTCCCTTCGACCTCGCCGACGATCCCGCTAATGACATTAAATCAATCCTTGACTGTCGCAAGACTGGTCATCGCTACGAATATCTCGTGCGATGGAAATCGCTGCCTGAGTCAGAAGATTCTTGGCTTCCCCTTTCTGACATTCCTACTTTGTTCAATGAGCTCATCGAACATTTCCATCATCATCATCCATGCTCCCCACGTCCCCATTTATTTGATATCAATAAAAACTACCATACTCCTCTGTCTGTAACTAACAATTCTTCTCCTTCTTCTCTTCAGATCCCTCTGCCCGCCGCGTCCTCCGAGCCCTCTGCACCTGCCCTCGCTGCCGTCCCTCCCGCTGCTGCCCGTCCTCCGTTGCCCACTGCCGTACATCAAAGATTGAGATCTGAGTACGTGCCTCCCACGCAAACGACGACCCGTGGGGGTCGCGTTTCACACCCCGCTGAAAGGCTCGACCTGTAGCATCATCCTCACTCGCCCTAGAAGGGGGATGATGTCACAGTCATGGTCACTATACGTAGCTCACGGTCATTCTATTTAGATCACGGTCACTTTACTCTACTAAACATTGCGCCGATGTACTCTGTCATGCATGGACCAGCTCAGTTCGGACGATTACGGATTCATTATCTTATTGACACTCATACTGCTCACGGTTTCACCTTACATTATCACCATAGCAGATACTTATATGTGCTCGGGGCTTTGTATTGTTCCTCGTTGAATCAACGCCAGTATCTGGCCTCTCTATTGCCTCATTGCCGTGATTCTCTCTTACTTTGTTTAGTGCCCGTTACATTCATGGTAAGTGCATTCTCTTTTCCATGTCCTTTTCTGCAGAGTTTTTCTTTCCTTTGCGTGTTCTCCTCCAAAATAAGGGAGATTAATTTGTGCAAAGTGATTGCGGATGTGTCACCAATCCTATTTTGGTACATCATGGTAAAGGTGTCCCAAAATTTCGGTAATGATGAGATCAATATGGTGCAGAAATCATCTTCCAACACCAAACTTCCCATCGTATGTAAGGTTTCCTGGATCTCCCTCATATTTTTGACATGTGTGGGGATGTCATCATCATCATCAGCAAAAGTTCTATACAGCTTCCACCACCATGTGGTGATTGCTTGTTTGCCTTGTGATTCTTTCACAAGTTTAAGCTGATCCCACATTTCTTTTGCCATTTTCGCTCCAGATAAGTGAATCATTTGGCTGTCAGCTACTGACAGCTCAATCACAGTCTGGGCTTTACAAACATTTGTCTCCCACTTGGTAATGTCTGCTTCCCTTTGAGCCGATACAGGCGCTGGGCCTCTTTCTGGCTTAGGGACAGTACCTTCAACATATCCTTCGAGTCCTTTTTTTCAAATAGGATGGCTTTGACATGGCACTTCCATCCCAACCAATTTTCATCATTCAAGTGCTCGATCCGGTATAGCGACAACAGTGAAGAACCGGTAGGTTGGTCCATCATTTTGCAGGTTTGATTTTGGTCAGATTGTTATGACCAGCGTCCCTTAACCTAACTAGTAGGTGTCTGGAGTATGGATCACACCACAGGACTCAGTCTGAAGAGGGTAAAGCAAGGATGGATTTGAGAGGGAACGTCTAGGCCCTACGATGACGTAGAAACGAGGAGGTTAAGTCTAAGGAGTACTACTGACTACGACCTAAACTATATACTACTCTCTAAGCGGAGATAGCTGAGTATGAAAGGTTGTGATATAACTATATACGGTCATAACATTGCACCTGGGTATAGGGCGTCTTATCAACCAATCAACTACAAGGGGAAAAGGGGAAAGGGTTCATAGGGTCAAGGGTATCGGTGATTAAGCAGGGTTCTCAGGGACTGCTTCTATTCAGGGTGGACGGAGATGAAGAAGGGTGAGAGAGTTCTGTGACTAGAAGTCTCGAGCAGTAATTAAGGATCTCGATAAGAGATAGGATCTGAGGATCTAGATCTAAGGATCTAGATAGGATCTGGAGATGTATCGGGTACGATCGGATCTAGGGGATTCTCCAGGGTCTTCGGTAATGAACATGCTTCTCTATGAGCAATGCTTCTGTGATAAGGGTTCAGGGTTTAGCTGTGACTGTGCAACAGGTTCTTATGTAAGGGATTCGGTGAATGACAGAGGTAACTCTTAACATGTCATGAGAAGTGAAGATGTGCGATGTGAAGGAGTGATGACTCTTCGAGAGATAGCTCGTAAAGGACTCTCGGTTATGGTTTGATCATAGAGGCATGTAGATGCTTATGATGTAACCCGTTGCCTAATCGTAGGACTTCTAAGGATGTGATGAGTGTCGGATGTCTAGGGTTACAGATATAGATGGATGACGTTGATATAGTATAGATGTGAATTCAAGATAGTGATCGTTAATCGGTTATCCATCTTATCTTATCAGGGATCTATCTAATCTAATCTTATCGGATAAGGTGACTTAGGGTTCGATAATTGAAATTTAGATGCAGTTGGTAACATTCATGACACAGATCTCCTTTGATATTAAAAAACAATGATCTTATTTGCACACAACAGGGCTCATAACCTTATGTGATCAAGGCTATAAGTTTAGAACTAGGTGCGTGTTTTGATAGAAGCAGAACACAAGTAATAGGAGATTGGAATATGATGATTTTTATGGAAATCTCCTAGATACATTATATATCATATGTTTTCTCTGAAACTCAGAATAAGTCCGTTACCTGTGCTTTGTAAGCACGTGTTCTCGGCTTGTAAGCCTCAACACTATCATTGAAGGGACAAAAATGCGAATGTGTTTTTGATACATTTTTCCTGTATTATCTGCACAGGTCTCTGGAGCTTATATTGGGACAAAAACAAACAAAAAAGTGTTCTATTGTGGCCTATTATATGTACATAGCATACACTAATACTTCTCTACAGTAGATGGATGGATATGGCATGGTGGTGGGCAGGAATTACTGGGGAGGAGTGTGGGAAATGTTGAGATCCATGAGATGACCAGAAATGGCTATGTTTTGGGTGTAGTGACAAATTTCCCACAGTCTAAAAAATGTGGTGGTGGGATGCATCAAAGATGCATCGGGTGATGCACAAGTGAATCGTGATGCACCACTGGTGTGCTACAGTTGCCCTGTTTGCTGCATTGATATGACAGGAACCTGTGGTTCTACAGTGGCTGCTTGGACCCAAACTCGGATATATTTTAAACATCCGGCAGAGGTGTGACCAAACGTCTCACGGACACTGGCAACCGGCGGCAGACATACCACATTCAAACCAAGCCAACATACCACACCTGTCTGCCCGGTGTCACCCCGGAGGTCTCTCACATGCCGTAATGTGCGAACCCAGCCTAATAAGGCTTACTTATCGGGAAACTCAGGTGCTGCAGTCGGGCCTCTGGCTGCCTCTGGTGAGCCCTCTGTACCGCAACACTCATGACTCGTACTGCCTTGAGCAGCCTGGGGTCACCATCTGTTGTCCTCGGGCGTGTGTCACTGGCGCAAGACCAACAGTGACGCGATGAAACTCAGATACGGTTGGACGCCAATCTATTGATCTGACAAGCATCATAACCTGTCAATGGTACAGCGTCACCCCATGGACCACACTCTGGTGCCTTGCCAAGAAACGTATTCCCTGCCCTTCGCTAAGTGTCTGTCTCAAAAATATCAATGCCTAGTTTCTCAATAAAAAGTGCGAACACTCCGACTGTAATTCCCAACATCGCAATGTTGCGTCTTCTGTATATCGCGCTGTCTCTTTTCTTATGCCTTCAGCTCGCTGTTGCAGATCCTACCTCCCCGCGAGTTTCTAGTCACTCCAAGTCATCACTAGTGACTAAGTCTCTACTATCAGCTCTCTTGGCGCGGCGAGGGAAGTTCATTGCTCGAGCAAACGTCTGTCCTACCGGAGACCGTAAGGGAATTTACGTACCAAGTACGGCGAAATGTTGACCCCGCCCTAGAGCAATGCAACGACACCTGCTGTGCATTCGGCACCTTCTGCTGCAATGACTATCTCGGGGGATGTGTGTTCTATTCTCTATCGATTAAATGAGCTATGTTGACATGTTTTCAGGCTGCCCGACTGGATCTACGTGCATAGCGAATCTTTATGAATGTTCCAGTGTAGGCTCCGGTGGTGGTGGCGGAAGCGGTGGAGGCGGTGTTACAACGGCTACTCCTACTCCTACTCCTACTTCTACTTCTACTTCTACTCCTACTCCTACTCCCACTCCGACTCCTACTTCTACTTCTACTCCTACTTCTACTTCTACTCCTACTTCTACTCCCAGTTCTACTTCAACTGTGCCGCCCGGAACCTCTTCTACCGGCAGTGGTATAACTACACCCAACGGCCCTACGACATCTGCGGGAAGCGGTGGAGGCGGTGTTACAACAGCTACTCCTACTCCTACTTCTACTTCCACTTCTACTTCGACTCCTGCTCCTACTCCTACTCCTACTCCCACTCCCATTTCAACTTCAACTGTGCTGCCCGGAACCTCTTCTACCGGCAGTGGTATAATTATATTCAACGACCCTACGACATCTTCGTCTGGAGGGTCTTCTACCACTCCCGTGGGTATATCTACTACTAGTAAGCAGTCTCTTGCCTCTGATATGTGAACGAACTCACACACGATACTTAGCGTGGGTGTCAGTTAATGCTGCTTCTCGTGGTTTTGGACTCATACCTGGGAAACGGCTTGCGGCCTTGGTTGCAGTTGTTGGCTTGCCGATTATCCACAATTTCACCCAAATATAGTGAACGTGTCAAAGTACTTCTCTTCTCATTTGGACATACCTGTCATGTTGGAGTCATAATTTATGGACAGAGATCGCCAGATATCTCACCTGATTTTCGCTTTCGCCCATGACTGTACTTACTTCACGTTGTTATGCGTCTGTGGTTCATGGATGACGGGAGATGAAAGTAGATCGATCCGTGGCGCAATATTTGCGCATCCATTGCAAGCGAATTGTTCATAAATTTACCCATGAGCCTCGCCACATGATGGGGGAGGTGACATCATGCCTGGGCGGGAAGAAGTTGCCCGTCCATCCAAGGTCGTCCGGTGCCGATAACGCTGAAAGGCACGGTGAAATTAAGGTATTAGAGTGGAATGGGAGAACAATCTAGAGTCTACGTAGTGTGCGTCTGTACATACTACGTACAAGCAATCCGCTTGGCTTCGGACGGTGCGTTGCATATGGATATGATGTATGTATTACAATAAGATACGACTACGTTGTGTAGTATTCATCCTTTCTTTGTTTGCTGCGTGAAATAGAACTACATACCTCGAACTCTTGAAAGTGCTGTGGACAATTGGCGAATGCATCAGTGCGAAGATCGAGGACCTGTGAAGAGTGAGTTCTTGAGATCCGTTGAAAGTTGTTGCACAAGATCCTTTTCATGACAGGTATCTACACCACTATTCGAAGGACCGGGAGTGATGTCGTGCACACTGTTTTTCTGTACTGACAGGAGTGTTTTGAAGGCGAGGATGAGATGGCGGATAATAGCAACACATTCTTGGAAGTTGTGGCATGATGGCATACTGCATGACGTCGATGTCGGACGAACGACCTTCCACCAGCTCAGAAGTGCCTTTTGAAACCTTACCAACAATAAGTGCAGAAGGTAGTGCACTTCCGCGCTTTATGGGTTGCATGTCCTAACGAAAAAAAACAGAGTGTAAGAGTTACGCAAACACAGAGCAACATAGACACAATACACTGAGAGCTCTAAAGTTGCGTCGTCGACTCGTGACCGATTGTAGATTGATGAAGTAGATACCGTCTTCACTGTTCAGGTGGTGGCAAACCTACTACCAAAAGTGAAAACGGACACAGAGATCAGTAGTAATATCTTCCGTGTCAAGGGGCACAGGAAGAAAGTCGTTCATCTTCCAAAACATGGGCGATAACGTTTAAATGCCAACAGAGATGAGCAAGTAGAAGCCATGATGATCGGGTAAGAGAGAAACAGAAAACTGGACGAGTAGCGTGACAAGGATCATAAAAGACAGTGATTATGAACTGTGGAGTAACGCATCAGTGAACGGCAAGTGAGTGAAGAGATGAGAATAGTATTAAGAAAGCAATGTATCTGCCGACCGCTTTCACGTCGAGGAAAGAACTATATTGATTCGGGTCCCGGGAGTAGACTCAATGGAGTGTGCCCAATGGACACAGTGGCGCTCATATGTGCGAATTGCTTCCGCAGAATAAGGCTTGAATAAGGCCATTGCCAATACCACACATTCGTTTTCACGATATATACTACAGTGCGCAAGCAAAGCACCAGGTGACATCCTTCCGATTTCTGCACTGGTGCACTGACGACCAACTTAAAGAATGAAGTATAGCCTTCGCAGAGTCAGAGTCACTACTTAGTATCTGTTACATGGACCTCAAATGGACCTCCCTTTATCCACAGGCTTCAAGGCTATGGTTGTACCCAGGTTCTGCTCGGACGCAGCCAGTGGGTTGCGTCGCTGGCTAGCGCTCAGCTCAGCCTCAAGACAAGTAACGACACCACGTAGTACGACAGTCTCTTGACTTGACACGCCTTGGCGATATCATTACGTTCAGGCGTTAGCTTGTCGAGGCAAATTATTCTCGGGACATAACTTGTGCTATGACTCTGAGTACTTAAGAGTTTCTACCAATCAGCTACGCGCATTCTAGGTCGCCTCGCATTGGGTCATTCAGTTTTAGTCTTTACGCCAGCGAGATCGAAGAGGCGATGTCGGATGCGCAGGGGCATACACTGTATTCAAAATCAAGAATCCTGGCTTGTTCGGAAGCTCCTGAAAGCCAGGTACATATTAATACTTAGGCATGATCGCCAAGCTTAGTATCGCTACAGCCGCATCAATTCCTGCATCTCGGATTAACATATGCTAATCGTCAGGCACGTCTTATACCTCGTTGAAGCCTGTCGAAGCCTTGTATGTCTGGCATTGTCATTCTGGTGAGCCTTTTGGGCAATTATTTAAGCCGTGTCACAACACTCATGACTGCTCGAGCGGCCTAAGGTTGCATTATACTCGGTCGTGTACCAGCATGACATGCGATGAAATGCAGGTCCGGCCGCCCATCTGCGTTCAACCATAACGTATTATCATTATGGAAGGCAAGGCTGCCAGTAGCAACCCATCACCGCATGGATCAAACCCTGGTGCCTTGCCAAGAGAAATACTATACAGACTCACCGCCTTCGATAAAAAAATCAACCCCTGGGTTTTCAATATAAAGCGCGAATACATTGGCCGTAATTGCCAACCATCACAATGCTACGTCTGCTGTACATTACGTTATCTCTTCTCTTATGCCTTCAGCTCGCTGTTGCGGATCCTGCCTCGACAGTTTTGCGAATTTCACGTCACTCCAAGACATCGTCAATAGTGACCAAGTCTGTACTATCGGCTCTCTTGGTTCGGCGAGGAAGATTCACTGCTCGAGCAGGCAGCGACGGGTGTGCTAGCGGATACCGTAAGGAATTTACGCGTCGAGTACTACGAAATACTGACCCCACCCCAGAGCAATGTACCAACTACCCAGACACGTGTGCCCCAGTTGGCAACAACTGTGTAAGGTTGATTGATCAACCTTTCCTGCTGTGATTGACATTTTAAGCCTTTAGTGCAACGATTTGTATAGTTGTCCGAGCGATTCCTTCGTAAGTGCCTTTGGGCCGTCTTAGAATCAATCGTCGCTACTGACTGACGAACATTATAATTAGTGCTTCGATTCCGGGTGAGAGAAGTTCTCAATCAGTTTGCTTTTCATTTCTGATCGCCGTTTCAGATGTTGTCCCAATGACGCGCAGACATGTAATGGAAGTTCTTGCTGCGACCCTGATAGTGTATGCTGCAATGACTCTACCGGGGGATGTGTGTTCTCTTCTCAAGTAATTGAATGAGCCACGCTGACATCTTTTCAGGTTGCCCAAATGGATCCACGTGCATAGCGAATAGTAATGAATGTTCCACTGAGGGCTCCAGTGGTGGAGGTTCTGGAGGTGGAAGCGGTGGAAGTAGCGTCACTACTGCTACTGCTACTGCTACTGCTACTTCCAAGTCTACGTCTACTGTGCTGCACGGAACCACTTCTACCAGCAGCAGTGCAATCTCATCCAACAGCCCTACAACGACTACATCTTCGAGCACTCATTCCGTCGCTTCTTCAACTGTGTCATCCGGAGGGTCTTCTGCTACCGGCTCGAGTGTACCTGGTAAGTAGCCTCTTGCCTCTTGCCTCTGATATGGGAATTAATTCACGTGACACACTTAGTGTCAATTGGGGCTGCTCCTCGTGGTTTCGTATCCACAAATGGGAAACAGCTTGCGGCCTTGGCCGTAGTTGTCTGTTTACCGATTCTTCACAATGTCGCCCATATATTGTGAACGTGCAACAGTACTTCTTTTCTCATTTTGACTTACTTGTCATGTTGTTGGGGTCGTGATTTATGGACATCAATGATACGCCAGATATCTCACCTGTTGTTCGCTTTCATACATGATGGAGCTTGTAATGCATCGTTTTATTACTTGAAGGTTAAGTAATGGGTTCGTGGCACATCCATTGTAAACAAATTGTTCTTGCCTTATCATTATTTAAAAAGTACATTCATGAATTCACGCGATAAGCGTGAGTAGTTATTGAGGAGCTTGACAGTAATTTTTCACGTATGTATGAGTACAAGAGGCATGATGCGACACTACATCCTCATTCGCGCATCAAGCTTTTCGTACCGTGGTCCTCGAGTCAGAGTTTGCTTTTGTCGGAGGCGACGACATGGCTTAGGTCCAGGAGTCAGATACGTTTGGATGATACTACAAACCGATTTTTCTAGTAAACAGTGCGAGTGGCGATAATACATCAAGTGCGGGTGTCTGAGTCTCGTAATGATACAGTGACAAGTGCTGAGTGTCTGGAGTTCCGTCTTAATAATGACCGGCATACTGACGTTGACTTTAGGGGTTGATTCTATTACAGGGGAGTAGACACTCACCTCAACTACCATTGAGGTGGGGATGGAGATATCGGTGAATGTCGATGTGTCCTCTGCTTCAATTTGTTGGAACGGCCTACAACAACAGCAAACACATAACTTACCGGCGCCAACACGTGTCCCGTTACTATGAGTGGTAATCGGAGGACGATGAATAGGACCCGCACGGAAGATGCTGCAGATGATTCCAGGAGCGATCTAGAAAATTTCCAAGTCTCAGGTCAAATAAGTACTGAGCAACCGGACTCACCTGCGAGAAGATATTCCAGGACAAAAGGCTGGATTTTCATATCTATGTGAGCTAGGCAAATACATAATTCGGTAGACATACCCAGTTCGCTTCGGAATTGCAATTACTTGGCCATCGAGAGTGATGCGGAGGACAGATGACTTTAAGAACGGTCAGTCTCGCGGAGGACCATGTTGGTGTTTCGAGACAACTCACACTGTCACTCAAAACCATCTTAATCTAAGGTTAGTACATATTTCGAGTGATAAAGCTCAGGACAAACGTCGATGTCCAGATCTAAGTACTTGGTTGTCATACACCGTCCAGTTCGCGACAAACGTAGAGAGCTTACCGAGTGCTTTACAGATATATCGCAGGATGGCTTGGTGCTGGTCTGACTCTGTGTCTAGACATATGGAAACAAACTCGGTATAGTCTGGGTGTTGATCGGAGTGCGTGTAGTGTTTCACCACAGAAGCGATTACTGTGGAGAACAAGGCTGCAGAAGGGATGATTTCCTCAAACACACACGATGCTATATCCTCTATCGAAGCCTGCGGTGCAACTTTGAGAACCTCGGAGAGGAACGCTTCACCTTCATGCGATGTCAGGTGGGTTGAACGCGAAAAATCGCGTATACCGTTGACTGAAATCTGGTTCGCCAATTGAGTGGCGGAGCATGTAATGAAAAGCAGAATAATTACAATGCCGTCAGAGAGTTTTCTTAAATGGCTCTCAAGGTATTGCTTGATTAGCTGGGCAGAACGCGTGGCGTTCTCGCGAAGAGTCCAGTCCGAAGCAGGATCGTTATTCAAGTACAAATATCTATGCGCACGTTAGCGAGGGGAAGCTAATCGCGAAGGATAGACTTACTGCGTAATGGTGAAAATGGCTTTGTACCAAAATTCTGGTGGATACTCCTGCGACGATGACTTGGCCATCAATGGTAATCCAATCTAACCGGGAAAAAAGTTTTTAAACGTCAAATATCCTGTGTTATATGTCAGAGAGCAGACCATGATGGCGCACACCCAATAAACGGGAATGATGTTCAGGACTTCTTTGATTATGTCGACGTGCTCATCAAATTCGCGTCTCTTGCGAATCAGCACACTTGTGAGGTTGGCAAAAAGTGTAGTAGACACGGTGTGTTCAACCACTTTAGCAGAGATAGACTCTCTGATCTGAATCATGAGTAACGATGAGAATAAATAAGAGGAGAGAATAAAAGGGTCTTGCCTCCTCGTTCCGTACACTTGGAGGCATGTATAAGTTCGAAAGTCGAAGCTCGAAGTCTTTGACAATTTTCATATCAGCAGCCACACCTGGAGATGCAGCTTGTTGAACAGTCAAAGGCCTGCCCCAATCGTAAAGCTTGAGGTTTTCGGCTCTATATGGCGCCTCGGCCATGCTCGAGAAAAGAAAGCCTGGGGTCAGGAAAGGAAAGTGAGCGTAAACTGAGCCTTCGGGGTAGTGATCGGGGAGTATGCGAAAGAGAAGCTTGGTGAGCATGCCGCCATAGGACCCGTCCGCCTTGTTCACCATGCAATGCTGGTAACCCCATGACGTCAAATTGGAAGCTACCATGAAAACCTCAGTATCAACCGACGGTGATTACACCCGAGAATTCGTTAACTCACGAGTGAAGTCCACTGTAAGAAACCTGTCTCCGCGGGTCAGGCATACGGCATCGGCGAGGATGGCACGTGAAATAGTGTATCCAGGGCAGAGGCCAGCACCAGGAATGGGAGGTTTTGTTTCCTCAGCTTGCAAGCCCACCTGAGTGTGAATCAGCAAATGCAATCGTTCAAGGCTGACATTGAGACTTGCATGCAGTTCCAAGTTTTCGATGTCCCCGTACAAGCGCTCGGCTGCGATCTATTGATGATCGACATGCGGGTAGGCATATATAGTGAATGGATCACTTACATGAATCATTGGATCTGGATTCCATTCATCGAAGCTCTTGTATGCTGGGAATGCAACTATAGATCAGTAAGTTGAAGCAACGACAACCACCTCACGTTTCAGGCCCATGAAGCGACGAAATTCATTCAACTGGATTTCAATACTTGGTTTCATGGCGAGTCTCTGCAAGCTGCATTGAACTTACTGTACAAGTGCTCCAGGCTCGTGCCTGCTCTATTCCCAAAATCTCGACAATTCGCATTACACCCGGAACGCCCCTCGCACGAAAGGCACCCGCACTGTCGGCTGTTGCATCCTGTAAAATACGGGCAATATCGGGGTCGCTGAATCGACCATCTTGCCCTCGCGTAAGACTGCGGCCAGTTAGCTAGCAACAAACGACAAATAAGCGAAAAGTTCATACCCGCCAAACGTCCAAGAGCGAACTTCGAGTACTTGAAGAGTATCCCTGCGGACGGCCGCTTTGAACTCTTCGACAGTAACCTAAGCCAGCAATTCCATCATTCGAAAAATCCATGTAAGAACATATACACGCACAGTCGAGGGGTCCCGGTCAGAAAAAAGGTCCCTGAAGGTGTGGTCAAGCCACGCTTCGTCTTGACGTGATATCGCCGCATGCCAGCGATAGAGCATGTTGAACTCCAGCGAGACGGCATTACCGGCTCCTCGTTGGGAAACACTATGCGTTTCCTCGCGAAACCCCTGGATAAAAGTCAAACCGGATAGCGGGCGTTACGAACAATTTCGTACCTGAAGTGGGTTCAATCGCCAAGTCAGTCCATCCCTGATAAGACCAAGAATGCCTCCGACGTAGTCCGTTAAGATGATCTGCATGAAGAATGCAGTATTGACCAGTCGAGCACGGTGAAAGAGCTCA
Organism: Suillus paluster; assembly: GCF_016628075.1. Taxonomy (NCBI): domain Eukaryota; kingdom Fungi; phylum Basidiomycota; class Agaricomycetes; order Boletales; family Suillaceae; genus Suillus; species Suillus paluster. Next base: position 100,490 of record NW_024537611.1, read on the forward strand.
TCGCACTGAGCAGTACGTTGCTCTTCTTGAAGGGGCGGTGGACATACAAATTTCCCTCGCTCGTTGAGGCTAAGGATCTTGCTGGCGATATACTACTTGAAGCGTTAGCATCTCTCTTTAGCGACAAAACAAAAGACAGACATTGTGATGGCGACTGAATAGGACTGCAAGGGCACCCACGGAGGGGGGCATGAACAAGAGACGCTTGTCAGCAAATACATCTTCCCAAATGTGACCGGTTCCGTCCTTCTTGCGTATGCTATCGACCTGCTCGTCGTTGTGCCCATAAACGATACTCAGGTCGAGGTAGCTGCTAGCATTGTTGACCGTCGAGTCGAGGGAGTTCGTATCAAATATACTGTGAATAATAAGATTTGCAAATGCGAAGAATAAACTGGAAAGGCCTCCAGGATGAGGGATGAAGTCATTCTGACGGCGAAGCAGAAGGGTGTCAAAGATTTCTCCTGGATCTGGTAACGGATAACGCGACGGAATGTGCGTAGAAGGCACCGACCGCGCATATGGTTGGCCTGCTTGACCAAGGTTCGGCGTAGAGAACGAATAATCAGAGCCATCAGCACTACGGAAGATGTATGGCTTTGCCCCTGGAGCTAGGATAGAGGAGCTATTACAGGATTCTTCAGGAAAGTGCAAGGCGGGTGAGGAAGGTCCTTATAAACTACGCGCGGCGGATCAGGACTGTATTTGAACTTGTCCGAAATGAAGACTCCACGTACGGATATCGATCACGGAAATCTGAAGTTGTTTGGCGAAGGCTGAGTCGTCAGGAAGGCGCGACATCAATATCAAAAGTTTCTCTAGCTAATGTAGACACACGGCAGCGTGAGTTTACGCCCGATGAAAGACGCATACACCTACCAAAAACTCCCTGTCATTGATCCCCGACTTGATGTTCCTCAGTGCATCAATGTATGCTGGCTGGTAATAAATAGCTTGGATTTAGTACAAGTTTCACGGCGGGCGGAGGCCTACGCACCAGGTCTGTAAGAGTAAAGGGATGGTCCTCGTTTGACTATTTGTTCGAGGTCTTCCACTGATTTGGAAAAGAACGCAGGGATGTCGACCTGGGGTACGGAAGGAAGCAGAGTAATCTTCTGCATAAGCAATGCTGCTGCTCGCTTCATGTTGAATGAATGTTGAAAGTGAATATTGGTTTATTGAACTCGGAGGGAGGGTGTGGTCAAGGAATGCGGTACCGGAAGGGCTCTACGGAACTGACTATATATGCAACGGGACAGGCATTCAGTGACGGACATAAAGTCGACCAAAAGGAATTCAAGCTTCGAGCAAGAATTGATAAATATTAGGCAGCTGACAGCGGGAGATCCAGAGCGCGGGCGAGCCATTCATAAGTATGCATAGTATGTACACCAGTCACGGTGACCATCGTGGCCGGCCGCGCGCAGGAATTCATTTGAGCGTCAAATTCCAACCAGTTTATGGCTGCTACACGCTGCACATACTGCACGCGATGACCCATATAAAATAACGGCCGCTGATCTCGAACGAGAGGCTCTGAAACGTGTAGGTCAAGTAACATTTGGTCTGTCGCGACGCGACGCGTCTGGACGTAACATACTGACGTAATCATTGCATATTCATTTTGACAGCGGACAGTAGTACTTCAACTGCCTCTGGGGAGGATCAAGGAAGTAGAGAAACCATTAGATCTAGCAGCACTGCTGCAGCCAATCCAGGTCGAGCGAGCAACATATTCTCTGAATGATCTCTGACCGAACTCTATGGACAGCATCCGATTTGCTGCACGCCCGGCGTACGCCAATGGCCCAAAGGGTAATGGTCTTCTTGGAAGAAGGTGTTCGTATGAGGAATACCATGTCCAAGGTCTGCTGTAATCAAGATTGTTCGATGTTGGTCAACAACTGCCCTACTTTACAGAGCATTATCTGATTCAAGTCGACCTTCTCGCAAACCTTCGAGAAGATAGCTTCCTCCATCGCATTGCACTGACCCTCGCTCGTCTGTCAAAGTACGGTAGTGCCACATATGTTGACAGGCAGAATAACCCTCTTATCCTGATAGCATCGATCGAGATACTGTGGTACGAAAGAGAAGAAGTAACATAGAGGGACAGTCTTCTTTCGAGGTCTGACTGACTACGGGACACTGCTGTAGGAACGCGGCCTAGTGGGTAACTATTTCATGTTCGGTGATTAAATCACCCTGAGATGTCATTTGACAAGGACCACTACGTCGAGGTTGCGCTTGTACAATTTCTCCCCCGGCCCGCAAAATGACACCAACACCGAAGAAGAACCCATATCTCGCCCATCGACGTCCCGCTAAGCAAGCTACTTCAAGCACTCTCGATGGTGCCAGTGCCTCCTCAAGGGAGCCTCTCTTTGGTTTTGTTCCCCGAAATGTGACTGCAAATCAAGTTCGCCTGGCATTGGTATGATATGTCATCTGAATAGCAGAGCTACGTCGAGGCTGGCTAACTCGGTAATTCGCTTAGGAACATGATATAAATCCATTCACAAAGAAGCCCCACACTGTACAATATAAAAAGATTCTCGAAGCCCGCAAAAAACTCCCCGTGTTTGAACAGATGGTTGAGTTCTACAAGATAGTACGCCCTTTTACCCTTCCCCATCCACCTCGACTAACATTTACAGTTCAAAAAATACCAAATCATCGTCATTGTCGGCGAGACCGGCTCAGGCAAGACCACGCAGTAAGTTGGCACCCGGCAAACATTCTCCCTTGTCATTTTTGAATAGTCCCTTATAAACCCTTTTTGTCGCTAGAATACCTCAGTTCGTCGCCTACTCCGATCTTCCGCACACTAGGAACAAGATTGTTGCATGCACTCAGACCCGTAGAGTTACCACTACGTCCGTGGCTAAGCGCGTCGCGGATGAGATGGACGGTTCGTTTTTTTTCCTCCGAGTTCCGATCGCATTCTGAGCTCGTGTCATCTCCTAGTCCAACTCGGCCAAGAAGTCGGTTACTCGATACGTTTCGAAGACATGACCGAGCCTGGCACCACCTTCCTCAAATATATGACCGACGGATTGCTTCTCCGCGAAGCCATGAATGACCCCGATCTCACCCGCTACTCCACTATCATCCTCGACGATGCCCACGAACGTACCCTTGCCACCGACATCCTCATGAGCTTCCTCAAAACCCTTGCCCGCCGCCGTCCAGATATTAAACTGATTATCATGTCCGCCACTCTCGATGCGCTCAAGTTCCAGAAGTACTTCGCTGTCTCCGGCAACGCCCCCGTCCCGCTCTTTAATGTCCCCGGTCGTACCTACCCTGTCGAGGTGTTCTACACCCGAGAACCAGAGCCAGACTTTATCGAGGCCGCCATTCGTACTGTGCTCATGATCCATCGCACCGAGGAGCCGGGAGATATTCTTATTATTCCTGACGGGTGAGGAGGACATCAAGGATGCGTGCCGCAAGATCAAGCTCGAGGCGGACGACCTCGTCAACTCCGACCCCGAGAGCGTAGGCCCGCTCGTGTGCATCCCGCTTCACTCATGGCTACCGTTGCAACAGCTGAACCGCATCTTCGACCCGCCGCCTAAAGCAGGCAGCCAGGATGGTCCCCCAGGACGCAAGGTTGTGGTCAGCACGAACATTGCGGAGACGTCGCTGACGATCGATGGGATCGTGTACGTCGTCGACCCGGGGTTTTCCAAGCAGAATGTGTATAACCCGCGCATCCGCGTGGATATTTTACTTGTGAGCCCGATCTCCAAGGCGTCGGCACAACAGCGTGCGAGTCGGGCCGGGCGAACGAGGCCGGGCAAATGCTTTAGGTTGTACACGGAGAAATACTTCATGTCGGAGCTCGAAGCGCAGACGCAACCAGCCATTTTGACGAGTAATTTAGCGAGTACGGTGCTGCAACTTATCAAAGCTGGGAGTAAAGGTGATCGTGATGTGGGGTGGTGATGTTTTTTGAGTTGGGCTGACGCGTATCTAGGATCTTGTCAAGTTTGATTATGTGGATGATCCAGCGCCAGAGACGTTAATGAGGGCGCTGGAGCTATTGAATTACCTTGCGGCGGTGGATGATGAAGGGAACCTTACGCCACTGGGGAGTATCATGGCTGAATTCCCTCTGGATCCGCAGGTAGGCGATTGTCGTGTTCCTTACGGTGCTGACTTAATACGTCCCTAGCTCTCGAAGACGCTGATCGTCAGCCCGGAGTTTAAATGTAGCAATGAGATCTTGACGATCGCTGCGATGTTGTCAGGTACGCACTCGGCCTTGGGGTTTGTTCCCATCTGACGCCCTTGTAGTACCGAATGTATGGCTACGGCCAAGTGACCAGCGAAACGAAGCGGATGCTGCAAGGGCAGTGCTTACCGTCCCCGGTGGCGACCATCTGACACTTCTGAATGTGTACAACAACTATATTCAAAGTAAGTCTCCCTCCCTCTCCCCTCCTTACATACTCACTCATAACTACTCCTAGACCAATATGACAAAAACTGGACCTGTAACAACTATCTATCCACTGAAGCGCTAATGGAAGTAGACAACGTGCGTGAGGAGCTGAAACAGACGATGGATCGGTTCGAGGTGGAGCTTGTGAGCGTGCAAGATCAGAAGAAGATGTTTTCGGCGATCAAGCAGGCGTTGTGTTGTGGCTTTTTCATGCAAGTTGCGCATAAGGAGAAAGACAAGGGGCATTATATCACGGCGAAGGATAACCAGGTACGTTAAGTATTTTGGTTTGGGGTGGGGCTGACGTGGGATTTTTTTTCTGGTAGATCGTAGTGCTGCATCCGTCGTGCGGACTGCATCCGCAGCCGGAGTGGGTGATTTTTAACGAGTTTGTGCTTACGACCAAGCCATATTTACGGACCGTCACGGATGTTCGACCAGAGTGGTACGTGCGCACATTGGCACTCTGGAACTGACGCGGATTCGCACATTGACGCTTTGACAGGTTGCTTGAGTACGTGCCCTTGTACTTTGATTTGAAGAATTGGCCGGACAGTGAGACGAAGCGCTCGTTGGTGAGGACTGCGATCAAGCGGGCGGGGGGGTTGGGCGTAGGTTGGGAGGCGGAGGGATCAGTAAAGGGAGGAAGGGAGGTAAGGAGAAGTAAGAAGAATAAGAAGAAGAAGATGTAGTAGGTGAACAGGTACTATATAAAGGGTTCGTCTTTGTGGCTATGTGTGATCTCTTTTTATTCTTTTCTTTCGATCTAGAATGTATGCGTCACCTCTGATCTCCGTAGGATTAGCATCAACATTTCCAACTGTTTCTGCGCACTGTTCACTGCAAGACTGCACCACTCTGGAAGTGAACTTCGTAGATTTTCTTGACAGTCAAGAAGATGCATGTATTTCTATCTTGTCTAGGCTAAACTGTTGGCTGGTACACGAGTATAGTGTGTGGCGGCCATTTGGGTAAGAAGCTCATGTGTAGAACTTCCTATTCTCGTTCGGCCCGAACAAGTCTCTCCTAATCTCGGGGAGCATCTACAAAAGTATGTCAGACGAAAATGGCGACCAAGCTTTTTGCGAGACTCGCCTTGTCCTCTAAAAGTTTCAGTCGCTCGTCCAGTGTGTTGTCAATGGTAATTCGTCGTGAGCTGCTCACTAGCATGAGACCGCCAGCACTAAAACAGCTTTGTTGAGCGGATAAAACATTCAGGAAAGTGGATCAGCATACCAGTCTTTACTCAGGGTCGTCTCCAAGTCAAAGGACACCTCGCGGCCGCTGATCTGAGTGTATGATTCTGCGGCTGCTTCTCCTGCCTTTTGCATAATCTCTGCATCCTGTTCACGAACATGCAACGTGACCTTCGCTTCCATGAGCTGGAGGAAACCTTGCACGACAGCGCCTTCGAGGAACTGAGAGTACCGCCCTTCGTCTTCGGCGAACGTTAGAATCGATGTCCGGGAGACAGAAAACAATTCTTGCAGCTGCTCCTCGCGGCGCTGAAGAAGCTTCAAGCGCGATTTGTTTGTCAAGTTAGACTGTGCACTGAATGACACTGGGGGATCAGTACGACATCCCAATATCAGGTGGATTGGGCACCGTACATCTTCTGTGCGACTTCAGCACCCTTGCGCTTCTTCTCGAACTGTGCATCGATAGCCTGTTGTTCTTGCTTCACGAGCTTTGCCTTTCGACGCAAACACACATTGAGTATGTAAGGATTACAATAAAGAGAGACGCTGTGTACCTTCTCGATAGCAAACTCCTCGTCCGCTTTGACCTTTATCTCGCGCGCTTTCTCCAAGGCCTCCTGCTTAATGAAAGCAACCTATATACACGAGCTATGACGTTAGATCCCTTCATATTTCAACCGAGAAGGGTTGGGCATCGGCGTCATACATATGCGAGACCATGCACAGACGTACCATCTTATTCATCTCACTCAAGACCTCCTCATCATTCATCGGTCGTGGAGGCATCTTGGAGTTACAAACTTATAGGATGGACCGCACTGACTGGAAAGTGACAGAGCTGCGTACCAGATGCAAGCCAGTAAGCTCCCAAGGTAATTCACCGCCTAATGAGGAAAGCCGACTTTGTTGCGGCAAAATCCGCAAACCCAAAAGTTTCTGTCTTGCTCACCGTCAAGCACGTCCTCGAAGGAGAAAAAAAACCATGGCTCACCAACGCGTTGCACTGTGGGCTGCTGAACCCGATCTTGATGATGATATCAACGATGCCGATGTCGACATCCCCATCCCCATACCCTCGTCAACCAATGAATTGTACGATGACCCAAATCTTCAGCTCGACGAAGGCTCCTTGCAAGCAATGCAACAGCACATCGCACAGCAAGCTGCATTTGCGCAGATTCCGGACGTTGTAAAGCGCGTGAGTACTGTGTCCATTGGCCGATGATCTGGTGCTAAGTAACTCTTAGTTTATCGTCCATTTTCACCAAGCTGTCCTGGACAATAACCTTCAGGAAATAACTCTTGCTTACGAGTCAGGCTGGACTCGCCTTACCGAGAAATACTATGCAAAAACGGAGTGGCCAGAAGCAGAGACTATTGCACCATTGGTCAATGACGATCAAATCTTTCTCATCTTGTATCGTGAATTGTACTACCGACACGTGTACTCAAGACTTCAGCCCAACGTAGACGACCGGTTCCATTCTTATGAGAATAGTTGCGAGTTGTTTAACTATCTCCTTAGTACGTGTCTGAAATCCACTACAAGCATCCTTCTGACGAGACTTGGTAGACTCCGACGGGCCCGTGCCTTTATCCCTACCTGCACACTGGTTATGGGACATCATCGACGAGTTCATCTATCAGTTCCAATCATTTGCCCTTTTCCGCTCGCGTCCTGCGTCAAAAACCGATGATGAGCTGGCCATGCTCGGCTCAGAAGGCGGTGCCCAAGCTTGGAGTTCGTATTCAGTGCTCAATGTCCTGTACTCCCTTATCCAAAAGAGTCGCGCGAATGAATGGCTCAAAGCACGTGCGGAGGGGAAGAGCGACGAGGAAATAGAGTATGTCAGTTTACCTAAAAGTCTGCTTGAATTGACCGATTCTGCTTATAGAGAAATAGTTGGCGAATACGGAACGAAGCCTTTGTATCGCATGCTCGGATATTTCTCCATCATCGGCCTTCTGCGTGTGCATGTTCTCCTGGGTGATTTCACGCTTGCCTTGAAGGTCATGGAAAGCGTTGGGCTCGGCCAGAAGGCTCCCTTCACCGCGCCTACAGCTGTGCATGTCTCCACCGCTTATCATGCTGGCATATGTTACTTGATGCTGCGAAGAATTCCTGATGCAGCTCGTGTTTTCACTGGCGTTCTTAACTGGGTAATGCGCGCGCGGCAATACCACACTCGTAGTTACCAGTATGATCAGGTGAGACGCCCATGTGTTTACATTCTTTGTTGTTCTTGCTCACTCTTTATTAGATCAATAAAACCGCAGATCGGATGTATGCTCTACTGGCGCTTTGTCATGTGCTCGCACCAACTAGGCTTGATGATAACGTGATGAATATTGTGCGTGAGCGATATGGCGAGCAAATGGGGCGTATGGGCAGAGGGTATGTATCTGACACTACCATCCAAGTGCGGTCTAATGCTTTTTGGATGCATCTAGCGAGGAAGGTTTATCGGCATTTGAAGAGCTGTTCTTGTATGCCTGTCCCAAATTTATCTGCGCCAACTCCCCACCATATGACGACCCTTCCGCGCTCGCTTCAATGCTCGTCCCGCCCACGCCGACCTCCCCAACCTCACAGAGCCCTAGCGTAGTTCTTGGTGATCCGACCCAACGACACCTCCGGGCCATGTCATCTCATTTCATGTCGCTTTCACCCGTCCCGAGTCTTAAGAGTCTCCTGAAGCTCTACACGAGTCTGGATGCACAGAAGCTTACGGGCTTCTTGGATACATCGGGTGCTGGTGTAGACGAAGAAGAGGTATTGAGCTGGATGATGGTAATGAAAAATGCCGGACGATGTGTTGGACGCGTAAATACCGGTGGGACTGCTGCAAATGGCGAGAAGGATAACGAGGAGGGATCAAGATCTTCTGAGAGTTTACTTGGTGGGGAGTGGATGTCCATAAGCGACTTGAACTTCGTGATAGACCAGGCTTGTTACCTTCTTTCTCCCGTTCACTTTGAAGAGCTCACCCAATCATCTAGAACATGGTCCACATCGCCGAGTCAACTGTTGGCCGTCGATATGCAGGGTGGTTCATCCGTAATTCGGAACATGCAGCACGTGTGCTTGACGGTATCAAAGCATCACCATTACCACCACGTACAGCTCCTCCCGTTCAGAAAAAGAGTGTTGACGGGCCAAAACCAGAGGGCGCGCCGAGAACAACAGGACAGAAAGTGGCATGGGGAGGGCTCAAAGCTGCATAATAGACTGACTATATTGCCATCTCTGTTATGTACTTGCTGTCAATCCATGAGTTATCTAGTCTCCCGTATCAGTCCTTGAATGAAAGGACAGTCGTTCCTTCTTTTAAAATAGATTATCTGACACCTATGAAATAAGAGCTACAAATTCAGGCATTGCATTTGCATGCATATAAAACGGACAGGGCTGTGTAGAAAAGCCGTGTGTGTAGGGAAGAAGGGGAAGGAGAGAAGGTGAGGAATGCTGGCGAGAAGGTGTGAGAGATGAGTAAGTATGTATGTGCGAATTGATGAGTTAACGGAAGGTTGAATCGAGTAGGGAATAGTTCAAAGCGAAGAGTGAGATTAGTTGTTTTCCGCGAAAGCGAAGCTTTCGCGTGGTGGGGAGGGTCTGGCTCTGCCAGACTGCGCTTGTGTGCGTGGTCTGGGAGGAGCAGTCTGAGTCCGGGATTTAGGGTTTGATAAATGAGAATATTTTGAAAGAACCGGACGCAGAGGGGACAGACCCTCAGAGCGTGTTGTGATCGAGTCTCGATGTGCGGGATGGAGGGGACCGCAGAGAAGAAGAAGAGAAAACGAGACCAAACCATACCTGGAGCATGGCTCGAATACGAGTCGAGAGCCTCTTCGAGGCGCCCGACCCCAGACACAACACGAGACATGGAAAAGGGAATTCATTACAATGTGGGGAAGAACAAGTGTATATGCGGAGATGGGAGGGAAACTAAGCGCGGGTACGGCGATATTCGTGCATGGAGGATTGTAAACGCGTGAGTGCAATCGGAGTGGAGGAAGTGGTAGCAATAAATAGTGGAAGGACAGACTCTATCTGACGCCAATAGTCTAAGAACGCCCTCGATTTCCAACGACCTTGTGTGGCTACGATGTCAGGATGGACACCTTCCAAGAGGAGTTCTGTAGCGCCGCCGATACGAAAGGCGTGACCTGGCATGCTGGGGTGACCGGCTGTGGTCCAGATAAGATTGACTCGGTCCATAAACCAGGACTTTGACATGGGGGACCATGAGCCGTCAGCTGTTTCGAAAGAGAATAAGGGGGTGTGAGAAGGGATATTGGAGTTCACGTCAAGATGTAAGAGTAAGGCAATGAAAGGACATGTGGGATGGTCCCGAGCGGTGACACTGATGTCTGCGCCGTCGGTGCCAGTGGTTTTTGTCCAAGGAATGTGAAAGGATAGTCGACGTACGTTGTTGGAGTTATGCGTGACAATAGGAAGGATGGAACGGGAGACATGTTTGATGGCGTCAAAGGTGTTCGGACTTGGGATCACGAGTTCGCCGAGACTTAGAGTCATGTTAGAAAGAAATTAGGAGGGGAGAAAAAGGATGGGAGGTCCTACCGACAACAGGACCAAAAGGCTACGCATGCGATGGCAAAAACTGCGATGTCAAAGGAATCTGCCAGGTTGAGACCTTGACCCAGTTGAATGAGTGCATCTAAGGTTACAGGGGGACGTTGAGCCCGTTTGGAGTTAGACGGGACGAGGCGTGTGAGACCGCGCTTCATGTGATGTAGTAAGGAGGAATCTGCGCCATGCCATTGGGCATCATTGACGACATGCCAAAAATGTAGACCGGAGAGCCAATTGCTAGCGGTGCTATCGGAAATGGAACCTGCGGATGCTGCGATGAAGGAGGAAAGGAGGGCCGCAGAAGCGGGCATGCGTTGGGTCTCTGGAACGTGGATGCTGTCGCAATACTGCATGAAACGAAGTAAACCAGCGCCGTAATTGCTGCGCGTGTTCTCATCTAGGGATTGAGTAAGAACAAAAAACATTTTGAGAATGTCTGACTCGGGAAACAGTTGTTCTAATTCGTGTTGAGAGTTGAAACCGTGCGGAGTGGTCCAGAGGAACACACGTTCACTAGCCAGTACGTGAGGACGATGAGCGGAAGGGATGATGGATGCGTCTTTGCGAGGTTTGCGGGGAATACGAACTCGTCCGTCGGGACGCATGACTGCTGCTTCACGAATTTCGATGGAGTCTAAACGATGAGTGTCAAGCGGAATGTCGAAGACGAACTCAATGTCAGGATTGGGAGGGTTCATAGGCGATGAAAGGGGAGAGGTCCTTGGGAATGGGAATGCGAGAGGGGAGCCGTAATAAAGGATCGGGGAGGATCCCTCGTGAGATGGGATCTGCGAGATTGATGGAGGTGTGAACATATATGAGGGAGATAGGCAGATCCGCGGCACGAAGTACTTCTTCTGCACGTTTGATGCATGCGTTGGACGCGAGATTGGAGCAGCGACCTTTATGAAAGGCACCGATGGAACCTTCGTTGTCGCTACGGATGAGGATATCCGTGTTAGCGATGTCAAAGGACGAAGTGACAGATATGGCAAATTCGATGGCAACGGTCTCCAACCACCCGATGTCATGCCCGACAGGGTCGCGCCAGCCAGGGCGCGTGACCCATGCCTCCCAAAGTCCGTTCCAGCAAAGGCCAATGCCTGTTCCGGTGGAAGCGTCGACCCAAATGTTGTAGTCGCGCATAGGGGGTCTTGGAGCGAGAAGACGGGGAGGGTGATCGTGCTCGAGGACGTTGAGCCACCACTTAAGGTCAGATCTGACGCATTTCCACATGAAACAGGGGAATGAACTTGTCTGTGGGAAAGCTTGCGATCCATCGATATAAAGCAGAAAGGTAAGCGCGACCGTGTAAGAAGACAAAGGCGCAATGAGCAAGGGTACCGCTAATTGTTTCCACGTCTTTTTTGGGAACTTGACGGGAGGAGTAGCGGACGAGGAATGAGCGGAGGCGATGAACATATTTGAGTCGTTTAGCTTCGGGAAGAGCGACGGTGCGAGCAGGAAGATCAAAGGAGTAACCCACATAGTCCTGGATGTCGGAAAAGTCAGAACCTTTGTCCTTGTGCCAGGGCACGTTGATAGGACTGATGTGTTCTTTGACCGAACGGATGTCATAGCGATAGCGGAATTGGACGCCATTGGAGATGCCGAAGAAAGGACCGTTTGGGTCTGGGACTCGCACAATGAAGAAATCGTCGACCCATTTCCATGCAGGGCCGATGCCTGCGTGATCCCAAATGTCCACCGTAGCATTGGCAACTTCCCCTTGGAGACCGGCTGCGGAAGAAGCACCGAAAGGAAGGTTATGATCTATGTAGAAACGATCATGAAAACGTACCACTAGGTAACGTTTGTGGTCCGGAAGGATGGGAATGGTGCGGTAGGCACTTTCGATATCGAGGGAAGCTGCTTGAGTACCGGGAGGAGCTGGTGGCAACCTGAATGGGAATGGGAGTGAGTGTGGAGACTCAGGAAGAATCAAGGAGGATTCGGGGTAGGTGGAAAGGTGGGAGGGTGGTACAGCTCCAGACTGCCCGAGACGAGTCACTCCTCAGCGGTATGACCGCGAGGTCATGAGGCGAATCGGTAGTGGAAGGAAGGAGGATGTACGAAGGGAAGGAGGAAGTAGGGGAAAACATACGAAGGTAGCGACTTGTTCTGCAGTGCCCCAACGGGTTGGGAAATCTTTGGCGTCGATTTCGTCATTGATTGATCGACCCGGAGCTCCTCTATACGAGAGGTTGCGACAGACGCGGAATTTAGGAGGTTGACCGGGAGCTCCTTCTTTAGTAACAACTTGGAGGGGGGAAGAGCGGAAGGGGCCGATTTTGGATTCAAGTTGTGATTGCGAGAAAGGGCCGCTGAAGCGCCCTAATGAAAGTTCGGAGTCGACATATTCTTTGATGACCGAGTCGTGCTCGTCGGCACTTGGAAGGTTAGGAGGTGCATAGGTAGAAGAAATGGGCTCGAGATCGGCCAGCGGGAAACCATGCTTGATTTTGAATACGAGTTCTGGATAGGCGTCAAGAAGATTAGCGTTGCGTAAAAAGGAATCGAGGTGGTCAGCCGAGTAAGGGGTGAGAATCTTGGAGAAATCGGTATCGTTGTCGTACGGAGTGTGCGAAATGCTGAGGTTGTCTAAGTATACATGTTGAGGTACAGGGGTAATGAGAATAGGGTCCATAGTCCAACAAGAAAAGGGAATGGAGGCCGGATCAGGCCCCCAAACATTTGCGGCTGCAGGCGCCATGCTCTGTGGATCCACAGAGGGAGCAGGCATGGATCTCTCCGGGTTTGTGAGTGCGCTTGACGCAAACTCGTTTACCGTTGCAGAAAATGTTGAAGTCGACGCAATATTTGACGTCTGTGTTGGTGCGGGAGACGAGTTGCTTGTTGACAACTTTCGAGTGTGATGATGAACCCGTCGACGACGAATCAGGGGCAGTTGGGAAAGGTATGGCCGAGTTGACCGCAGGAGAGACAAAGGGGGGGAAGACGTTCTGAGTCGTTGGGCTTGGAGGGAGCACGAAAGGGCTTGTCGGTAGTTTGAGTCTTGCGAAAGGAGGAGTCGCGCGAAGGATAGGGTTCGTGACGGTGACTCCTGAGGTCAGTAACCGCATCGCTGACGGCTCTTAAGGACTCTTTCCTGGCAACACGACCTTTAATGTCTTCGAATTGGCGGAAGTACTTAACTTCGTCTAGGGTTTGAGGGTCCGCTGCGTATGATGCACGTTGTTCGATATCGAACGTAAGAATGGCGGTCCAGTTATCTGTGAAGTCAGGATGTTCTCGTAAGATGTCGTAATGGTTAGACCAACGAGTGTGAATCTCTGGGGAAGCGTGTTCCTGAAGGAAGCGAAGGTAGCGTGACCATGCTTCATGCCATTCGGGGATGGTGATGGTATTCTCTGTGGGAAACTGTGAGATGTCAAGAAGATGACATTTTGTGGGTGCAGAGCCTCGGTGGGATGAATAAAAGGTGATGAATTTAAGAGTCGATGACTCAAGAAAGAGACGTCGCGTGATTTTAGAAGTCAGTAATGAGAAGGGGATGTGCTGGTTGTTCCTAGCTAGTTCTAAAATGTATGTATGAATGCCATAAACGTCTCTAATGGAGTGAGAGGCAGGGGTAGAACGTTCTTTGGTGACGTCAAAAATAAGGGGGGGCAATGCTACCTGTGCTGGGAGTGGGAGTGGACGGGATGTTCGGTGAGGCTGCTAAAGCTGCATTCATGGAAGCATGAAAGGACATTTGTTTGGAAGGGGATAAACGTTGAAAGGCGGCGATCATGTTAGACATATTGATGGTGGTAGTAGAGGGGGTAGGGGTAGTAGGTCTAGAGGTGGAGGAAGAAGCGGCGGTAGGAACTTGTAAAGTAATGGAAGGATTGTTAGGAGTGACAGGAGCGGTATTGGAAGATGATGACGAGGCAATAGCAGACGGATTGATCGAGGGACGTGTAACAGAAGGATTAGTGAAGGTCGGAGGAACTACAAGTAGGGATTCATCGTTATCCACATTAGTATCACCTTGATTACGGAGTGATTGACGCGTTTGATTACGCGTGGTGATAGCCACGTTTTCGGCGATGATTTGTTCGCGAGTGAGAGTAGGTCTACCGGACGGGGGATTGGAATTGACCATAATGAGAATAGTGATATGATACTGAGAGCAATGGGAATGAATCGAGTAAAGTGACTAAAAGTTAGAGCTGAGTACCAGAAGGTAGTGGTACGAAGCGAAAAGATTCGAGAAATGTTTGCGCGGAAGCAAGACTTATCTATGTGTTGGCGCACGGGCCAGAAGCTATCGAAGTGCGAGAAGTGTCAAAGGTATGTGATGGCGCACGGACCATGAGCTACTGAAGTGCGGGAAATGTCAGACGGAAATCACATGCGGCGTACACAGCCCTAGATCAACGTGGTGTGCTCGCAAGCTCGCATACACGTTGATCGTCCAAAAATAGCAAAAAAAAAAATGAAGGACGCTTTGCATTAAGAGGGAATCGAACCCCCGGCGGGTCGATGGCAACGACCCAGGTTACCACTACCCCATTAATGCCATGTGACCTGGGATCAAACTATACTATTTATACATGAGAGCCATAATAGCACGTGACACGTTCTGTGGCCAAAAATATCACAATAATAGCACAATCTCCCATTAACGTGAGTCCTTCAAGTTGAAACTGCATCTTTCACATGGATCGCTGCAAATACCGCAAGCAAACCGTAAGCCGCAAATAGGATATATTGCTGGTCGCGCCTTTTCACAGAGTTGTTCGCTTATACATAGTGTCCCCGCCTTAGGCGCGTGTGCGTTGCCCTCCAGCTTTCCTATCAGAAGGACTCAAGGACCAGAAGAACCTTAGCTGTTCATTCACCTTCAAAGTTTAGAAGCGACCAGCAAAGATGGAGATCCTTCAGGTCCTTGAAAACTACTTGTGGACCTGTCTCTTCCAAGTTTCTACGACGCTCCATGGAATCCTCCCATACTCTGTCCAAATTCTTTTACAACACTTGCTGAGCACTTTGGGCATCGTGACGTATGTCTCCTCGATACTTTCTGCACCTCCTAGCTTTCCGAGTTCTGGTAATGGTCTCTGGTATACTGCACCTGGGATGATATGGACTGAGGAATGGCTACCCATTGGCAATGGATACTTGGGTGGTAAGTAATATTTGCTCACGGTGTGGTCGCCAAGTATTAAATGTGCACAGCGATGCTACCTGGCGGTACTAGCCAAGAGGCCACACAGCTCAACATCGAGTCCCTATGGTCGGGAGGTCCCTTCCAGGACCCCGTGCGTGTTGCGTTTTACAAGCCTTCCCGTGTATAGGTCTCTTAGCCCAATATGCTGACTCTTTCACATAGTCGTACAATGGAGGCAATCACTTGCCTTCCCAGCAGGCTCGAATAGCCGAGAATATGCAGAGCATCCGCGGAGCTATATTTTCCAGTTCTACAGGGACAATTGACAGTACGTATTCATGTTTTTGGTGTACATAGTCGTGCAGTTCCCCTTATTCCGTCATCAGATATCGACGAGATCATGACACCTTCCGGCACATATGGTAGGCACGTTTTGTGCTCTTGAGCAAATTCTCACGCGCCTGCTATCTATACGCTCTAATTTTCCTGGGCGGCCCCGCGCATTCTTCCAAGGTTCATACGCCAGCGCGGGGCACTTGCTCGCAACATTGAATTCAAGCGGCTCGATCTCGAATTACGCAAGGTGGTTGGACCTGGATGAAGGCGTGTCTCGCACCACCTGGTCTGATGGAAGCACTACTTTTCTCCGGTTTATCCTTCCTGGCCTGTTTTAAGGTGCTATCTGACCACTTTGCTCAGGGAATCCTTCTGCTCTCATCCGCTCCAAGCATGCGTACAATACCTGAACAGCACGACTTCTCACGTGCTTCCAGCTCTTACTTACGCATACACTGTTGCCGCAGTCGACGGCCTCCCAGCACCGAATGTTACCTGCCTGGATGACACAACGCTGAGTATTAGGAACTATGTCTCCATCCCCGGGATGCTCTATGAGATTCTCGTGCAGGCGCAGGCACCTGGCGGATTGGTCTCTTGCTCTGCGGTGCCCGGGTCGATTCCGCCCAATGCTACATTGACCGTTGTGGGTGCATCTGAGGCGTGGGTTAGCTGGGTCGGGGGCACGAACTACGACATGGCCGCCGGAAACTGCAGCTGCCAACTACTCATTTCAGGGACCAGATCCACACAATAATCTCGTCACATTGCTTTCATCCGCTAATCTTACATCTTATGCTGAGATGCTGAATGGGCACATTAAAGACTATACCTCCATCGTTACCCGTTTCTCACTTTCCCTGGGACAGACTCCGGATCTGAATACCCCCACAGATCAAATTCTTGCTGGATATCAGACTTCCGTTGGGAACGCTTACTTGGAATGGGTCCTATTCAACTATGGAAGATATCTCCTAGCTAGCAGCGCTAGAGGCACCCTGCCCGCAAATTTACAGGGTATATGGGCTGATGGGTATTCGAACCCTTGGGGCGCTGGTGACTGATTTGATGTATAGGTTAACCGCGATTCTGACACTCACTACAGATTATCGTAAACACCCTACCTTCTATAGAAGAAGGTGTTCTTATTTCGTGACTAGACTCCAATATCAACATCCAAATGAACTATTGGCCCGCCGAAATGACGAATCTAGATGTGACTCAGTCACTCTTTGACTATATTCAGGTAATCTCCTCGTTGAAATACCTGACATGCAGAAGAAGTCGACCCGTTCGTTTTTGCAGAATACGTGGGGACCCCGTGGCGCGTACACCGCTCAGGTTCTGTACAACATCAGCGAGGGATTTGTAACACACGGTGAAATGAATGTGCGTCGGCGGAGGGCTCGTTTGTAGGATTGAATGCTTGAATTTCTTCATCAGATCTTCGGCCATACGGGTATGAAGCTTGGCGGGAACTCTGCTCAATGGGCCAATTATCCAGGTATGATGACTCTTCTTAGTGTTCTTACTGACTGAACGTCCATATCAGAATCTAATGCTTGGATGGTGTGTAAAGATCGCTCAGGTCTGCAGTGTGCTCGGTTAATTCAATTGTAGATGATACATGCATGGGATCATTTTGATCATACCAATGACGTACAATGGTGGAAGACGCAAGGATGGCCGTTAGTCAAGGTGCTCTACTATGGACTTTTGACGAGCCATGTTCGGCTGAATTTCGTATCAGTCTGTTGCCAGCTTTCATCTAGAGAAGCTCATCGAGGACCTGTACTTCAACGATCTGACCCTAGTTACCGCACCGTGCAATTCGCCGGAGCAGGTCCCTATTACTCTCGGTGAATTTGACTCTGGATACTTGTGGGTGTTGCTGATCATCATGACAGGTTGTGCACATGCCCAGCAGCTGATCTGGCAGCTCTTCAATGCAATCGAGAATGGTTTCGAGGCAGCCGGTGATACAGACACCGCCTTTCTGGATGGTAGGGATCTGTCCGCCGTTCGTCTCCTTTCGCTCACGGGTTACACAGCAATTATTTCCAAACGGCAGCAGATGGACAAAGGGCTGCGTATCGGACGGTGGGGTCAACTGCAAGGTTGCTATCTCGCCCTCTGCGTATCCACGACATATTAACACTACACGCAGAGTGGAAAGTCGACATGGATACGCCGGATGATACCCATAGGCATCTTAGCCATCTGATTGGCGTAGGCCTTCATTTTTCAGCTATCATCTTTAGCTCACAATCTTCACTAGCTATATCCCGGTTATGCAATAGCATCTTATTCTCCTGTGTTCCAAGGTGGTCTGATTGTCAACGGGACCTTCATGAATTATACCAAGGAACAACTTTTGAACGCCGCGGAGACCAGTCTAATTCATAGAGGCATTGGAAGGGGCCCTGACGCGGATGCAGGATGGGAGAAAATTTGGAGGGCTGCTGCTTGGGCTCAGCTCGCCAACGAGACTGAATTCTACAAGGAGCTTACTGTAAGAATCAGTGGGTATATCGTGTTACTGACGCTAATCCAATGCAGCATGCCATCGAGACAAATTTTGCGCCCAACCTCTTTGACCTGTACACATCTGGTGGAATCTTCCAGATCGATGCAAACTTGGGGTATCCTGCCGCTGTTTTGGTAAGACGTTGAAGTCATTTGATTTAGGACATCTGTGGCTGAACCTTGTATTCAAATCTAGAATGCACTGCTGCAAGCACCCGACGTTCAGAATATCAAGGTTCCACTCCAGGTTACGCTTCTACCTGCTCTTCCGCCCACATGGTCGGCTGGCGAAATGAGAGGCGCGCGCATACGTGGTGGGATCACTCTCGACCTTGCGTGGAACGAAGGTAAACCAACGACAGCAACTTTTACTGTCGATCAGGACATTGCAGGGCGAGAGAGAGATGTGTTGGTGAACTATGGTGGGAAAGTCGTAGCAGAGTTTAGGAGCAATGGGGGATATACCCAAACTGTTTCTTCGTTTTGAGAGTCCAACGAACGAAGTGGAGAATTCTTTGATCCTCTTTATAGTTAGAGTCATGTTAGTCAATTACCTGCGTAGCATTAATGGGGTAGTGGTAACCTGGGTCGTTGCCATCGACCCGCCGGGGGTTCGATTCCCTCTTAATGCATAGTCCGGAATGTTTTTTACTTGGAGTGTTCCAACAGTCTGGAAGCGTTCTTTTGTGACGTTCACGGACCACGGTACGGTTCACCACAGTTCCTCGAGCCGTCCTGTCTCAGCTCGCAACTGGTGATTCAGTACTTATTCACCACCCATTCATGCTCGGTTATTCAGGATCCCTCGCGTGTGGGTTTCAGTATCAGGCTGCTGCATTCCCATCCTTATCACGACAACAGAACCAAGTTGCATTTGTATCTAGTGTCGCTTCAAGTTTGCATCCCATCACGCAGTGCGCGAAGATGGCGCGAAAGTGGGCTGTCCGCCAGCATCCGTTGTGGGCTATGTTCGAACCAGTACCCTAAATCATCTACTACTATCCCAAACCCTTTCCAGCATCTTCGAAGCGAGGCAGACACCAGGACCGAAGCATGCGATAAGGACATCCGCCAAAGTCTAACGAAACCCGATGCAACAGAGGCGGCCAACATCGCACTGGGTGCTGTGGAAGCCATCAGAGTATATCCGTCTCATTTCGGTGATCGATGTTCAAGCCATTGGGCAGGTCTCATAAGTCTTCAGAGGCGAGCTGCGAAATGTGCACGCATAGATTCCGAAAACCTCCAGTTATTGGACAACACCGGTATGCCGGTGAAATCCAACACGGGCGACCAAGTAGCGGCTAACTCTAGTGGTATCCTAAGTCTCAAGCCTTTGACACACAGTCGACCTTGCGGTGCGGGCCATTTTTCACGTGGTGTGCACACAGGCGCTGCACCTGCGCTGCCCAACGATAGGACAGTCAGATATGACCCAAAAAATGTAGTTCGTCTTCCTTTTAGATATGCATCTTCATTGACTCAGTTCCTACCCCTCATGATAGCCCAATCATCCTGACAACATTAGAATTAGTGTGTCTAGCGAATTCGCCGCTTCATTTTTCACATTGACCTTGGTATCTCTGGTTATCGCCTAGAGTTCCCACATATCGACAAGAACCTCGACATATGAATGACGACAGAAGAAAGACAAGAGACCGATTAATTCGCAAAGTTAGAAATGTCATTCAATACAAATATGGACCAAGATATGACGTGCAGCCCTATGGAAGCTCAGTGTATATGGTCATGCAAGATCCGTCAATAACGGGGGATGGAGATCCTGGATCTTGTTGTGCTTGTGAGTTGTCAACAAGCCCTGCTGTGTTCTCGCTGATTACTGGCAGGATTCTCAGTGGCCACAAGGTTTTTCTCCAGAAATAGACATGAAGCATCTACCTCGTATGTTTCATTCATACAACTAAGACATCAATGATTCTAACCGTTAGAAGTCATCTACGATACTAGGTAACATTACTGCAATGTCACAAGCCAAAGCCAACGGAGCTGATCAAAGAGTAGGAAGCTTGCTCGAACGATGCGATATGCAGGCTTCACTGAGGTTGAGGCAATTCCCTGGGCGCGAGTTCCCATTGGTTCGTCACCACAAATTGCGATAGTTGTTTGAAACGGACTCCTCACTCTCGATCTCGATTTTTAGTCAAGTTCACAGATCCTGCATCCGAACTCCATATCGACATTAATGTGAACGAGAGGCTGGGGTTGCTGAACACTGACCTGATCAAGACATATTGCGATGTCGTACCCGGCCTTCGCTGTTTAGTATCTGCCATCAAAAAATGGGCTCGTCCCAGGGCACTCAATCAGCCCTCTGCTCCTGAAGGACTCCGAACTTTCAACTCATATGCCTTGGTGCTTATGACAATTGCGTGGCTCCAGGTGCGGTCTGCGTTACTTCCACTAGATTATCGGAACCTTAGCGTCTAAGAGACAATGGGTTTAGCTCCCAAGCTACAAGCTGACCTCCAGCCACAAGAACCCAACGAGCGTTTAATTTGGATGCGGCCACCAAAGTCGTCTAAGCGGATACCTTGCGATGTACGGTATTGCAAGGCCACGATGTGGGTAGCACCACCCATAGGCGCTCTGGACAACCTCGTAGAGCAATGGTTCAGGTGAAGGACAATCGGAAATTCTTCCATCTTGTGACTGAGGCTTCTCAGGTTTTGGGCTCACTTTCAATTTTCGAGTCATGTGATCGACATCAAGAGGGGAGGCGTTTTCCCCCGCATTCCGCATTTTGAAGAAGCTGCGGAACCTGACAGCGTCTCCCGGGGCCCTCGATCTGAAACACGGAATAATTGGTCAGCCATTCTCGGTCCGGATGTGGATTCCACGACAATGTTAGAGCGTTATTCAATTGCTGTCGTAGACCCATTCATTCGATCAAAAGTGCGTACATGTGCAAAGAAATCACTTTCCCAATCTCATCCGTATCTTCTCAGAATGTCACCAAGGGCATCAGCGCCGAAGCGTTACACAAGTTTCGCGCTGAGTGCAAGAGCGCCGTCGAGCTATTAAAGATTGGCGTCCATATGACGGACATCATTGATGGATTTGACTTGCTGAAGCAGGATGTCAGTGAACATTCGACGGGTGGGCTACAGCATCAGGACCTTGTTGTCAGGACTCCTGTGGGGTTCCCGCTGAAGGCGGTTAGAACCCTTAAGTTGGTGCATGAGGAGGATGTTGACGCCATTCCTCACAGGAACCTTATTCCACAACAGTTGCCTAAATCTGACGACGATCTGAGCAGGCACTCAAAACGTGATGGTCTATCCGTTGGTAGACGTATCCCGCCATCGGACCCCCTCGAGTCGTATCGGATAGCAAATGAGAGCGAGGCAATTAGGGACGACAACGAAGTCTTTGGGCTAAAGCAGTCATACTTTCGGAAGAATCGTTGCGTGTAGTGTTTCATGTTTGTTCCCCTTTGCCTTTGGAAGTCATCCCAGTTTAAAGAGCAATACATATCACACACGGAATGCTTTAACGCATCTAAAGATTACGACACTCCTCACAGCATATGTATTCATCACTTGACGGCGTGGGGCGATGTTGTGATGATGATCACTGGTGATCAAAAGATAGTGGACAGCGGGCGCCCGATTCCAGGCAGTGGCTGCCAAATCGGCATTAACTTAAGAAGCAGAGGTCATGAGAAGAAGAACATTAATATTGTGAATGCTGTGACGGCAGATATCTAACAGCGACGTGCACATACATATGCGTACAATGAACGAATAAAACGAAGAGAGAGGAGAGATTGAGGAAGTATATGCCAGATCATGATGATGACCGCATTGCAAGGCTGTTCTGCTTATGTACTAGTATATATCTTATCTTCAGCCACGCAAGTACTACTCTGACGAGTCGCTGACCGGCATTACCGCCCGTACTACGCCTTTTCATTCCTTCTCACAGGCCAAATAGCTCTCTCTTTATTCAACCTTGTTCCTAACATCCAATATGCAGTCCTGGAAACTAGGCACTTCCAAAAGTAAGTCCATGCGTGCCGGACCCCTTTGCTGATCTCCATCCACATCACGGGTCACTGTTTTCCGTAAGATCTCATGTCCTTACGACCACACAGAGTCCAAGGACGTCAAAGAAAATGGCGTCGTCTCACGATCCGTCACACCGATACAGTCGCGGCCCACGACTCCCAAGCCTCCTGGTGCTCTCGACCAGCAAGCTCATCTTCGATCCGGTATGCTCACGATTCGCATCTTTTCCGGTAAGGCCATTGTCGGACCTTTGAACAGCACTATTCTGCACACACACTGATGTCATATGCATAGGACGAGGTCTCTCTTTAGCCCCTGGCGTGTATGTCCCAGAGGTCATTCAAAAAGCCCTCGATAATCCACCTGCGCGAAGGTCGACCAGCAACCGCGAAAGCATGCAGAGGAGGCGATTATGGTGGCTTCCGTACGTTGTCCTCGAGTTCGACAACAATCAAGTTCTGGTAGACGCCATGGGCGGAGATCTGGCCAACCCTGTATGGTCGTATCGGGCAGACTTGTGCGTGGTTTATGTGCGACGACTCAGCCATCACTGATTGTCTATATAGCGATGTGTCCCGTACATCGACAATATCAGTCTCAGCATATCTTCGGACAGCCGCTGCGGTGCACAGCCAAGAAGATATGGGAAACGACCTGCTCATGGCTCGTGTTGATCTTACTCCCGTACTTGACGGACTTGTAAGTTCACGTGTTTGAGCCGCACTCTCCCTTGTTCACAGTGCTTTGCGTTCAGCATGCTTCAGATCAATGGTACAGTGCCACTGCGGGCACCGGCTCGTTTCACCTCAAAATCGACTACAGACCAATAAGGAATGAGTCTTTGGCGATCGAAGCATTCGATTTGTTGAAAGTTATTGGTAAAGGGAGCTTTGGTAAAGTGATGCAAGTGCGCAAAAAGGATACGCAGCGGATATATGCGCTCAAGACTATTCGAAAAGCCCATATCGCGTCACGCCCCGGCGAAATCACTCACATATTGGCTGAGCGGACGGTCCTGGCGCTGGTGAACAATCCATTTATAGTTCCGCTCAAATTTTCTTTCCAAAATCCTGACAAGTTATATCTTGTAATGTCATTCGGTGAGTCTTACCCTTACTAGGTTGGAGTACTCTCATGTCTCCGCAGTAAATGGCGGCGAACTGTTCTATCATCTGCAAAGGGAAGGCAAATTTGATCAAGATCGCAGCCGATTTTACGCCGCGGAACTTCTTTGTGCACTCGAGCATTTACATGGATTCAATGTAGTTTACCGGTACGTTCTTAATGCGGATGGCTGTGTCCATTTGCTGACGGTCTCATAGCGACCTGAAGCCTGAAAATATACTGCTTGACTACACGGGTCATATTGCTCTTTGTGACTTTGGTTGGTGCATTACAATCTAGTGGCTGATGTGTTGGTTGACGTCTATTCAGGTCTTTGCAAGCTCAACATGTCAGAGACAGAGAAAACAAACAGTGAGAATGACTTTAATTTCAATGCCGGGAAGATATAACCGGTCCCTACAGCATTCTGCGGCACACCAGAGTACATTGCTCCAGAGCTGCTGGAGAGCCAGGGTTACACGAAGACGGTTGACTGGTGGACACTCGGTGTCCTGCTCTACGAGATGATGGTACGTCCTTCAACAAAAATCTTGCTGCTGTCTGTAACGTACTCAAACTCACAGACGGGACTGCCCCCTTTCTATGACGAGAACGTGAACATGATGTACCAACGCATCCTCAGTGACCCACTTCAATTCCCCTCGGATATGCCATCAGAAGCCAGGAGCGTCATGATCGGTCTCCTTCAGCGTGATCCTTCCCGACGTTTGGGAGCAAATGGTGGTGAAGAGATCAAGCGTCATCCTTTCTTCGCCAAATATGTTGATTGGAACAGGCACGTATCACACTCTTCGACCATATGTGCGTCACTCATGAATTGTACTAGGCTCCTCCATAAAAAGATTCAGCCACCATTTAAGCCAAGTGTTGTGAGTAACCCGCGGTTGTTTTCCTCTTTGTTATACCGACGCAAGATATTCTTATTAGGAATCCGTACTCGACGTGGCTAATTTCGACCCGGACTTCACGAACGAGCACCCTCAAGACTCCGTTGTCGAGGACTCTGCTCTTTCATCTACCGTGCAAGAGCAGTTTAAGGGATTCACATACAATCCCGCCAACGAGCACCTTAGCGAGAGCGTCAACTACGGACATGCAATGGGTTAGGTGCCCGCACTCATCATTTATTATTTGCAGTGCGCTGGCGTGCTCTCGAAAGATTTTCGGACGTTTTTTTCTTGTCCCAATCCGCTTTGTATTTATATATTCGCATGCACTTGTCGTTTTCGCCTTCGTTTGGTCTGCTTTGGTTGCGTCTTTTCATTCGAATCAGTGATAGGAGATTGTGGCTTAACAGTTTATCAATCTTCCTATGCGGTGTATTTCGTGCTGGTCTGCACTTGAACGTGGACAACTCGCTATGATAGTATGTATGAGCCAATCCGTCTGTATTTTTGATTACTATCACTGTAAGATCTTGGATGACCTGTGACATGTGAGACGTCTCGCAAATATCCACATAGTACATAGATTGTTCATATCGTTCTGCAGGTTGATACTTGTATAACTCAGACCGAAAAAAGGAACGATTTTAAGAGTGTCGCTCATGTTCGTTGTGACTAATGTTGTATACGTTAAAGTTATAGACAAAACAACCCTGGGCCCTTGCAACTTTGCTTGAAGCGTCTACAAAGTTGGCACAACCATCCACGGACAGGCTTGCCTTCGTCTCCGAGTCTTTGACAAGACTCAGTACTCGTCCACGGGCAGTCTGCTGAAGTGGCTTTGTGGGTTCACCCGGCCCAGTGACTCGGATGTATGACGCAAGTACTTACCAAGAACGTCATCCGGATCAATGTTTTTCGGTGAGCGCTAATTATGGCCTTTAGTTGAACTACCCTTGGATGAATTGCCCTCGAACTTCGGAACGAGCTTGATTTCTCATAGCTTTATAGGATGTGGCCTTACCATTCGGGTCTTAGATATTCTGCCCTAGGTAGACCACAACAGAAGGAAGTCAGTCGTTCCTTGGACCTTGGTTGGGGTCAACGACTCAAATAAGGTTTCCATCCAACTGCAAGCAAATCTGTCCAGATTGGGGATTTCACTTTTGCTCAGAGTCCAAGGGAGTCCACCAGGGACGTTCGAATGAAAGTCCTGTCCCAATTCTACTTCATCGATCCGCTCAACCAAGACATGGAAGGTGTGGAGGGTTACAAGCCAGGCGGATATCACCCGGTACACTTAGGGGACACTTTTCCTACGCGGGATGACCCAAGGTACCGAATTCTCCACAAGCTAGGATATGGATCGTTCTCAACTGTCTGGCTCGCCAAAGATGTTGTAGCAAAGTCAGTCCTAACTTACACATATCTCCGGCTGTGGATTTATTAATCTGTTCATGCTCTGAATGTCCTCACAGCCGCTGCGTGGCGCTGAAAATAGTCATTGCCGATCTTACAGGGAACAAGGGAGAATCCGCTGTCCTAAAGTGGCTGAGCACTAGACCTCGCGATCATCCCGGAGCCAAACATATTGTTCAAGTACACGATGATTTTCAGATACGGGGTCCCAACGGAACGCACCAAGTGCTCGTGATGGACGTACTTGGATCTTTAGTATACTCTCTTCTCCCCGAACCCGTCTTTCACGAAATTGGCCGAGTGTCTGTCATCAGTTCATGTTGGGACTAGCGTATTTTCGGCAGGAAACAGTAGTACACGGCGGTAAGTGGACGGCAGTAGTGCGTTATGTGCTCTAAGATTATTGACCGCCCGATGAGTCCAGATTTACACTTTGGGAACATCGATTTCAAAATACCCGGTATCTACCAATACACAGAGGATCAAATGTTGCAATTCATGGGGAGGTCAGACATGCTTGTGTCGGTGGCGTCGATCATGGATTTTTCGTATAACCACTCTTGGAGAAGCTAAATGAGCAGTCGATAGTGAAGATGATGGATTTCGGTAACGGTTCGTCAACATCTCTGGTATCATAATTATCAACAAACCTGTCGGATGCCAGCATTTCGGTTACAGGATGGGAGGCCCCTCAAGCATCCAGATATACCGCCTGTCATACAGCCCCTTGAATTGACGTTCTACTCGCTATCCAAGTTAAGGATGAGTGGGGCTTGCCTAGCGATGTCTGGTCGATGGCCTGCACGGTAAGGTCTCCTCTGAGTCCCTCCTTCTGACTGAGGGTGGAATGACAACTTGATTGCGTCTTAGATATATGAGATAGCATTCTCAGATGAAATGATCTCAGCAGGCAGCTACCACGATGGCTCGCTTATCTATCACACGATGAAACTCGTCGGCCCATTGCCAGAACGGTGGAAGCCGCACTGGAATCCGAAACCTTTCGAAGACACTGACGGTACAGTTACGTCGTAGTCGTCGATTGCATCGATGATGTGTATTTTTTCAGGCAACTTAGAGATAGATCCCGACGCAGCATGGAAGCCGATGAAAATGATACTGAGAAAGATGATGGATCCGACGACGAAAATGTCACTGATGGAGATGTTGCGCTGGGAACCAATGGCCCGTCCTACAGCGGCTGATTTGCTATAAACACCCTTGGTTCCGCGACTAGAACCAAACTTCCACGGAACTTATATCCAGCCATCGAGACATTACCGCTTGTTGATACAAAACTTGCCTCACACAACAACGATAATCTCTCTTCTTTTGGCGCTACTGGCATGTATGTTACTTATGTTGCTCCATTTAATATTTTTAATAACGTTGGCCCGCGTTGATATGGCCCCGATATCCTGCATACAGTGGCTATATGTATCATGGAGGAATCCAAGCTCTTCAGAACGTGTGTTGTGGTTGTACAAATTTAAGAACAAGTTGGTGAGCTGTTTATACAGTGTAAAATAGACGAGTCCTCGGCAAACTGAATACATGCGAGGATAAGGTTGAACAGCCGTGTGAGTATGCGTTTGACAGACGTCAGAGATCGATGTCGTTCGGTGAAAATAGGACTAGCGAGTAAGCTCGAGTTAGGATTCAAACGCGGTCATAATGTTGATATCAGCAAGTGGGTAATTGCGCACTCTTCATCATGATGCATGCTAGGGTAGCCGCCTTGCACGACGGTGATGAGGAACGTGGCCGACTCGGAGACGGGCCCATCTTATAGCCTCACCAGCCGCCTTAGAGATCTTGCGGGCAGTAGTGATGAACCTGAGACAAGATTGATTACCTGCTACATAGTACTAGTGAAAAGGTAAAAACACGTCAAGTCAAATTCTTATCCATGTAAGGCACTCCCACCTCGCTCAGATGACTTAATCGCTGACTGATGATAGTGATGAACCACTTTGCGTAGTGTTTCGGTAACCATCCTGCGGTGCATTGAGGGGATTTAAATAACGAATTACCATACGGAAAGCATTAGAACATGGTGAGTGGTATTGAGCATAGAACAAAAGTACAAGGCATCGCCTCCAGGAAATACCAGGACTTAAACGAGTGTAAGGAGGTAGCCATTCAAGTGAGTTTGGTTCTGTAAATAGGTAGGTGGATGAAAATGAGAATGGTGTGATCCGAAAACAAGGTGACTTGCGGAAATGACCAAGGATAGGAGCAAGCGACAACATAAATGACAATGGTATTTTCCGGGGATTGTGGGGGGAAGCAGTGACTTTGGTGACTGACGTAATAAGATAGAACGATTGATCAAAAGGAAAGACAACAGGGAAGACGGAAGGGGGTATGGCTGGATTCTCGAGTTTCTGGAGGTTGAATGACCTGTACGTCGTGTGTGTAAAGGCATCTGCATCGAGATTGCTAGTCAATGTGGGATACAATGGTACACTCCAGGAGATGTAGCGCACCCACAGACACACAGCCTAACAGCTTACATGAACATATTTCCTTCAGAACCACAGGACGTCACATTACCTTTGCTCGCCTGGTACCCGCAGTACATGCAGACCCCCTTCAATCCCGCGCCTCCAGTCGCCCGTGTCGATATTCTATCATTACACATCCACGTAAATCAGAATCGGTTCCCCGACGCCTTCAATCTCGGGAATGACACATTTGAGATCAAACGCCTTGGCTAGCACAATTTTGAAGATCTTTTGGACGTTTATCGAAGCAGATGTCGAGCAGAAGACCAGCGAAGCGTGCATCGCGCGAGCAAATCGTTTTGCCTAACCAAATTTGTTAGGGGATCACACCACCTAAATGGCCTGAAGACGCACCTGCTTGGTGATCTCCTCCTGCTCGTCCCTTGGGAACGTCGCAAACGTATCAAATTTCGTGCCAATGAGAAATGGAATAGCAGTCTAGTCACAGCAATAAGCAATGTCGTTGAACAATATTCGACGAAATATGAGCAAACCTTGTTAAATCCTCGAGCCTGACGGTACCATTCCTTCACCGAATTCAGCGTTGATTTTCGAGAAAGATCGAACATGAATAGAATCGCCACTGCATCGTTACAGACAAGCGGCAGCATGTTGACGAACTCTCGCTGGCCGCCCAAATCCCATATTGAGAATGTGATGGTGGTACGCCGTACTGAGATCGTTTTCTCCATGAAGTTGACACCTGTGGTCCATTTCATTAGGATGGCAAAGCGCAATGCGAGAGATGACACGTCCTCACCAAGTGTCTGGATATAGTCCTCATCAAAGCTGCCTTCTACATACTTGACCATGAGACTCGTCTTGCCTATCTGTGAATCTCCAACCATCCCAACTTTGATAACTACGCTATTCTTCTCTTCGTTGTTCTCCAGCATTGGATGCGGGTTCTGACCACTCGGGCCAGCGATCGAAGATGAAGATGCCGAACTCGTAGGTGGAGACATAGTGGTATCCAGCAAGAGGGAATAATTTTTGAAACTGTGGTGACACAATAGGACACTGAATTCAATGCGTAACAGGGTATCGAGTTGGGTGACTGTAGGATGGATCAAAGGAACCGGAAGTGATAGAAAAGAAAGACGTTCGTGTTCTGCTGTGCGTTGGTGAGATGTTCGATAAGCGCCTCCAGTGAGATTTGCTGGCTCACGCTCAGTACTGTACACTGAGACGCGAGCGACTCAACTTTTTGCGTAGTCGTCCGTCAACAGCCAACGCAAAGAACAGACAGAGAGAATATATGGAAGTTGGAGGATGGGTGCAAACCTGCCGTAGGTAACGTGCTGTTGAGTTTGCAGGCGCTTGGCAGGCGCGGCGGCTGTGCAGTCTGTATTCGAACAAACACTTCAACGATGAACGCTACGTAGCTCTCCTTCATAAATATGCCTTATTGACTAATTATGATTAGTTATTCAACTTCCAGCGCCCCACTGGGTACTGTCCTTTTGTTGGTCACCTGCCGGGGTTATAGTCATGCGTCATGGAGTGATTCACGCGAACTGCACTATACAAATTTGACGTGCAGCATTTCAAGTTCCTAGTCTCTGAATGCACCGTCGTTCTGAACATCCTCAAGGAATGTCGGCAGACGTCATTGTCACAGCAGTACACGGGTACGGCTCATGTTCAATATTACTCTAACATTGAAGACAGATATCGTTGGCCGCTTACTCCAGGAATATGCCAGAGGGCGAGGGTTGCTGCTGCCACCTATTACATACGTCGTAGTACGTACTATGCAATGCTTTAGAGAGGGGGGATCCTGAGAGTCGTCATGCTGATTGATGATTTGTACTAATCACCCCAGCTGGCTCTACGTCTACAACTGAGTATGCGATGGCGTTGGTATTTCTACCGTTGCCATGTAACCCTACCACATTCGGATCAGATACCTAGCCAAGATGTGAGAAGGTTTCTTCCCTATTTTGAGTGGTTGGTTGATGGTAGTTCGTCAATAATCGCATCTATCGGGAGCGAAGTACAGGTTTCAATCAGCAAGCTTCAAGAGCTATCGTGGGCGCACTTCAAATTCGAGCATGCATTTTTTTTCCGATCCTTCCCACCTGTATGTCAAGTAAATCGATTTTTTGCGGACTTGTCATGCACTTGCTACGACAAAATGAAAACTCCAATTGCCTTGCACAAACCTACGGCTCCAGAGTAAAATATCGGCCCTCAGTGGAACCACGCCCAGATTTTCCGGGATTGTTTGATGCTAACTAGCGTCCCCAAATTCCATCATGCACGATGATGTCATAGAGCTTCCGTGCAACACTGAGCAGATACCTCTGCCACGACTCTGCCACGGATCACTGTAATCGTTGATACTCTCGATGTCTTGCAGCTAATCCTCATTCTGGCACCTCACAGATCGACCGACCTACGTAGTTGTTATGTGCATTCAGTACGGGGTGAGCCACTCGGAGTAGCCGCCACGTATGTCAATATTATTTTATGCATGAGGAGTCGGTGCACATGGCAGACTGATCCTTGACTCACGTTAGCGGTATGCAATAATTCCCAGCTGAGTACCAGTTGGCCCGGGGGCCAGATCTCTGTGGAATCGTCTCGTATTTTGGGAAGTCCAGACTCGAGTAAATTAGCGAGAGTATACGAATTTTCAGTGCAGTGCATTAACGAAGTTTAACCCCAAATATGCAGTCTTTTCTTATCTCCAGCGCACTCACGTCCATCACGATTCTTGCTGTGGCGTGTCCTATGTTACGAACCGTGCCTTGTGAGTATTCATGATGGATCAGCAGCATCGTAGTTACTGAGATCCTATGTATCACTCAGCTAAGCAAGAGGAACTTGACACGAACTTCTTTCAAGATAATGGAGAACGCCAGAAACGCGATGAGCTCAATACGTCGTGGCTCATTATGCGGAAGTG
Organism: Suillus paluster; assembly: GCF_016628075.1. NCBI lineage: Eukaryota > Fungi > Basidiomycota > Agaricomycetes > Boletales > Suillaceae > Suillus > Suillus paluster. The sequence goes on from NW_024537611.1 coordinate 131,585, forward strand.
GGAGTGGGTTTAGCGTCTGCCTTTTATTCGTCTACGTATCAACTCTGTTGCAGCAGGTTCTAGAATACGAGCCCGAGTTCGACATCAACGCCTCATGAGACAATAAGGGTGGGTTATATTACATCTGCCGTTTATTCATCTATGTATCAAACGTTTGCACCAGGTGCTAAGTCGGAATCCACTCAGCATTTATCATCACCATTGCTGAGTATGGAGGAGAGCATGGGGTGGTGTTACAACTTGGTACTGCACATGAGAGGTTCGTCATCAACGCGGTTTTCACCGAGTCAAGAGGTTGTTGATAGCTGACTCGGACATCACGTTGTGGTTCTGGAAGTAGCGCCCCTGACGCTCTTGTCGTGGAGAAAAGTGTCTTACCGATGTCACCGCTGTGCGTCAGTACTCGTAAAATGCGTCGTGATAGAGCGGCAACGTTACCGAGGCCCAGATTTAGGCCTTGTCCGGCCAGTGGACGCACGGTATGCGTAGCATCTCTGACTGGGACCGTGCGACTTCCTGCGCCCTCTCCAACATGTAATCCAGCATGGTTCCAGCAAAGCGGAAAACTTGCTGTCACTGAATTGATGTCGCGAGGGGAAAAAGTGCCACATCTGCATCATCCAGGGGAATATCACCATCCGAAGCCATTGAAGTTGCGGATGCATAAACAGAGTGACTTGAGATGCCTTCAGAGTGTTCCCTGAGCGCAACTTCTTCCTTGATCTCCTTGCTCGATGTAGTGCCTTCGAGCAGTCGTTTGTAGATGTACTGCAATGAGGGCTCGGGGAGGCGGAAATCGACATTGATTGATTGCTCTTGAACTCGCTTAACATATGAAGTGATTAGCCCAAGTGATGATATGCCCCAATGTTCTAGTTAGTCTTTATCAGCCCCGGGAGTCTTGGACAGTGCTTTTCGGACTGGTCATGATTGGTTAGTTCTTCAGCATCCAGTATCACTAAAGGTCCCAGGGGCTTAGGCTCGTGACCAGCCTAGCGTATACTACCACGGACAAGTCGAGTGTTACATCAAGCTCTTAACATCTCAAAGACATAGTAGTCTAGACTTGTCACTCAAAGCATGTTAGTGTTTCGCGTGCAGGACATACATCAAGAGGTCTATTGCAACCAACCGATGCAAAATCATCTCTACCTTTATCAGATCCAAGTGGAATCAGATTTTTGTTGTCGTTCGAGCGTCACGTGGCTGTGTGATATCGATTTGGCAGGGACTAGCTATGTTCTTTCACTGTCATATGAGCAGACAACTGGGATGTGAAATTCACGCCAAGCATAACAACAGCATTCAGCAAACTAAAAGAACGTAACGAGACTGAAACACCATCATTGTGATGACACCGCCTTCATCCTAGGCTGAGAAGCATCAAGTCATATATCAGGATGATAGTAGACTCAAACACTAGAGAGAGAAAAATAGCACCTCTTCCAGAGACATGATTACTCCTGGCGCATCCCAATTTCACAATGCTGCATAGCATTAGTCTCGCTGATTCGAGTGACAGTGCATAAAAACTTACAGCGCTCGCTAGGTGGTTTATAGTCGTATGCGAACAGGTCGCTGTCTTGTTCTCCGCGAGTGTCCAATGCTGCGTGACATATCAGTCTCGCTGCTTCGAGTGACAGTGCATGACAACTTACAGCGCTCGCTAGGTGGTTTATAGTCATATGCGAACAGGTCGCTGTCTTGTTCTCCGCGAGTGTTCAACGCTGCGTAGCATATGTATCAGTCTCGCTGATTCGAGTGACAGTGCATAAGAACTTACAGCGCTCGTTAGGTGGTTTATAGTCATATGCGAACAGGTCACTGTCTTGTTCTCCGCGAGTGTCCAACGCTGTGTGACATATCAGTCTCGCTGCTTCGAGTGATAGTGCATGAAAACTTACAGCGCTCGCTAGGTGGTTTATAATCGTATGCGAACAGGTCACTGTCTTGTTCTCCGCGAGTGTCCAACGCTGCGTGACATATCAGTCTCGCTGCTTCGAGTGACAGTGCATGAAAACTTACAGCGCTCGTTAGGTGGTTTATAGTCGTATGCGAACAGGTCGCTGTCTTGTTCTGCGCGAGTGTCCAACGCTGCGTCACATATCAGTCTCGCTGCTTCGAGTGACAGTGCATGAAAACTTACAGCGCTCGTTAGGTGGTTTATAGTCGTATGCGAACAGGTCGCTGTCTTGTTCTCCGCGAGTGTTCAACGCTGCGTAGCATATGTATCAGTCTCGCTGATTCGAGTGACAGTACATAAGAACTTACAACGCTTCTGATCATATGCGTCGTATTTGAACAAGTTGCTGTCTTGTTCTCCGCGCGCGTCCAAAGCTGCGTGGCACATCAGTCTCGCTGATTCGAGTGACGGTGCACAAGTACTCACAAGCACGTCCCGCCTCAACGTTGGGTGCAGGATAAGCTGCAGCAAGAGCAACAAAGGACACGAGTGTGCTGAAAACAAGGGAGAGCTGCATGGTTCAAGTTGTAATCGAGAGGAATGTCTACCGTGTCGATGTTCGACAGACCTCATCAGGGTAGGGATTATATACCTTCTTGTGCCTCAGATCACCTGACCTTGCCAGGAGACGAACGGACAATATGTATCGTAAGAACTCAGGTCAGGATATCCGGAGATATGAAATCGTGGCTCCGTGTTGAACTTGACTGGTCGGCACAAGATTCAATTTCCTACTCTTGTGCTGTAACAATTGCGTATTGGAGCGAAGAGAAGGACAGTTCGCTTACTTGGCGCCCCAAAAGTTCCATGTCGCATAATTTCTATGCTTGTTATTCGGATACTGTATGATCTTGAAGTCCCTGAGGTCTCTCGCGCTGATTCAAAAAGGCTGCTTGAAGCTAGGCCAATGGTACAGAAGCAAGGAACGCACCGAAAACAACGCAGTCTTCCACTGACTGCGAGGGTGCTGGGATATCTGGACGCGTAGCCAGATAATTCGCTATGAGCCCATGCAAGCATGATGCGGCACCCGGCGTGGCAGCACTTCGGTTAGCACAAAGTTCAATTTCCGTCTCTCGCTGTAACAATTGCGTATCTGGAGCGAAGAAGGACCCCTGCGCCATCATATCATAAGTATCATGGCTCGCTCGTAAAGCGTCCGCAAGAAGTTATACATAATTTCGGACGGGATTGAACTTGTTATTCGGACGATAGTATCGGTAGGTTCAGAGCTCTCTCGCTGTAACAATTCAAAAGCTGCTTGAAGAAAGGTCGTTATGGGTAAGTAGCAGGCTAATGGTACAGAAGCGGGGAACGCACCGAAAGTAATTCAGTTTGCCACTGAACGCGATGGTGCTGGGAACCACCCTTGGCAGCGCTTTGGTTGGCATAAACTTCAATTATTTTGCTGTAACAATTGCGTAAGTCCTCGCAGGTTAACTCAAGCCCACTAGATTGTGTAATGTCCTTCATAGAGTATAGCTCTCTAGGACATAAACTTGGATGTTTTGAATAAATAAAAACTCAAGCCCAATCGGATCTCATGAGAGCGGATTGGCCGTGGCAACCCGGATCTAGTACGAGGAAGGGCTAGAGCAGATTAGTACTAAGTACTGGCCCATCAGCAAAAGCGGCTGAAATTTCGCGCAGTTTAAGTGTTAGAAATCAATTCAGTTCACCTGAGACTATACCAAACAGGGAATGTCAGGGATCGTAAAACGATAGTTTTTCGACGGGTCCAAACATTGATGAAACATTGATGTGGGCGAATGCATCCAATCATTGGTACCATACAGATCTGGCAAAGAACGCACTGGAAGCAACCGAGTTAGCCACTGAATGCGAGGGGGTGCCGCCGCGCCGGATATCTAGTTGGGGACTGACACGAGCGCACGAGCCAGTGACTCGCTCGCAAACACCTCGCTTAGCGCTACGGGTATGTAAGTGAAGAAATTATCACGTGCTGGCAGCCGTTCCGAAATTTGAACCAACAATATTGTTGCTAACCGATTCAAGCTTAAGAGAACACCGCTCGCGGTTATAAGAGGTGCACTTCAGTGGTCCATGGTTCACAACTTGGTCCACATGATGGTTGGAGGGGTCCTCATCATGGGGACCAATTTGATCTCATACTTACGACATGACAGCTAGCGTGCGATCCTACTCATTCGCCTTAAGGTGTGGCTCGCTAATGATGGCCAGCCGCCAGTGGTCACTACCGCGAAATGTGGTACTTTACTCTCTCAGTCTCTCTATCAATGAAGCACTGGCATTAGGGAAACCATTTCCTCCCGAGCATTAGTGTGTAGTAAATTTAGGTGTCGACCTCTGAGAAGAGTCCTTCACGCCAGGCTTCAGCAAAGTACGAGTCTCCATCTCGCACGAGTACTGCCATTCATATTCTGCTTCAAGCCCGCATATCTTAATGGGAGACTCGATGGCGTCGAGATATTCACTAATTCTAGCGGGAGCCATCACGATTCACGAGCTGCGGAAGATTTACACCCGCATCGAGCTCATAAAGGAATCAACAGCTAACTCGTCTTCCAGCTTGGCGGCGTCTACCACCATCTGGAACAGGATAACCGCGCCTTGCGTGCCGTAGAGCCCGTTGCTGTCTACCTTAGGTAGCTCCGAGCGCGTGGTGAACTCCTGGATTTTCCGTCTTCCTCAGGTTCGCAGACCAGCATCGAGGTTCTCAACGATCAATTTCAAGTACTCCTCGATGAGGTTCTCATTCTCGAAGGGTCGCATTTAGAGCAAGGTGTTACTCCTTGATATGGAATGCATGTACTTATCTCGTAGCTTGGTGGAAAGCATGACACCATGCGGAATCGATTCGGGACTAACTTCGTACTTTGAACAGTCCGTCAGCTTCATGTAAATACTATGCAGGGGAAAGTTATCGTTATTTGTTCCCAGAGACAGAATACACCTGCGGCTGGCATTGACCTTGCTTCGCAAATTAGCGAGACCCGCATGAAGGATTAGGGTTAGGTCTTCGCGGGATACTGAACTCAAAATATCACTCCCCTGAGATTATAGACACCACATACCGCCTGGAGTCTCTTGCTGGAGCTTATAACGAGCAACTGCATTTTGCAGCTACCCTGGACAAATCAAATCGGACATGTTTAGAGTATATTCAGGGGAAGCTGCTCCCTCAGCGTCCGTCAGCACGCAAGTCTGAGCGAGGAATAAAAAATCGACACTAAGGTATCGTAATGCCAGCAGATTGAAAGTCCCTTCCAAGTCTTACCGTAGGATGTGCACAATACATGAATACGGCTCTCATCAGGTCTTGAACACTACAATAAGGATCAGAAGTATTAGTATGAGGAGCGCAATCGTGACTGTGGAGCCTAAACCCGAGAAATGAGCAAAATTGACGTCCAGAGGTCATCAATGATAGGAGCTACCATTTCGTTTCGCGCCCTGAGCGACACGTTCAAGTTTGCGCCTCGCATTGGACATGCGGGCACCGGTACCGTCGAGCTCAGTGTCTAGGGCATCGAGGAGTCCTGTATGTACCTCGAGCTCGTCACCTATCTGGAGTGATATGTGATGCTGTCGACCAATTGAAGAAGAGAGGTGGTCAAGGTGAACGTCTTGCGCTAGTGGAATGGGATGTTAGGTATCACAAACAAGGTTTTGGTGGTGAGCTTACCGTCCATCATCTGTCTCTGTTGCAGTAAAATGCCATTTTCATCTGGCTCCGGCGAAGGATCGTCAGTGTATGGTTCGTAAGTTGCCTCAGGGCTGGGAACACGTTCTGCTAAAGGTGGGGGTGACGGTGGCATCGGAGCGGGTATTCTGGCATGAGATTTGAGCACACACTTGCGGTCACAAAAGCACAACATACGGATGCAGTCCAGCCTTCTCTGCTTCTTCTTCCCCCAACATACCACGCAGTCGTTCATAGTGTGCTCCGAGAGTTTCCGCAGCTTCATCATCAGATGCCGTGCGGAGAATTATGACACCCTCCCTAATCTTATGTAAATTAGTTGATATTGGTTGCAGATGTAGAGTGGGATGGGAAGCTTGGAGGCGCTGTCGTTCAAGCAGGAGAGAAAGTGTTGAGGTAGCAAGAGATGTTAGCTTCGCAGCAGACATAGTCTGTGTACACGGGGTGAGACTCCAAGGCCTCTCAAGTGGGGTGGGTGAATACAGAACAGGAGCTGAAAAAGTAGAAGTTCAGAGGTGTTGATATCAATATTTGATTCTTGTATCTTGGTCTATACGAGAAATCTTCGCACAGGGTTGGGCAACTTTGGGTAGCTCGTAGGCGTGAGCTACGAGTCACATGTCGTATCACGTGAAAGAAAAACGCGACTTGTCAAGTGACTATATTGACCCATATCCCGCTTTACAGAGTAGAAACACAAGTCGCAAGAAGCGCAGCTGCCCTAGCAGGAGATATCGTGCACCTTTCCAGGTATATTGGCGAATTGAAATGGATCTTATCTTATCTTATCTGACCATAATGATGATCAGGTGACACTAAGGATTTCAGCTTTCGCTTGAACTACCTTTCTATCAACCCTTACAATCTTCATTGCAAGAGCTTGACACGCCCATCATGTCGGAAATTTCGCATCAGTCTCTGCCTCCTGGTGCCCTGGAAGCATTACAACGCCCATCGAATAACGGAAACCGCTTCACGATACGCAAACTCTCTGATTTCGATCAAGGTGTACTTGCGGTCGTTAGATCACAAGATACAGATCCAGGAGCATTGACACACAAATTCGACCTTCTCTGTCCCCGTAGTGGGTGTGGTAGCATCATCTTGAAAGCGGGTGTTGGCCAATGGGTAGAAAGTGCTAGCGTTGAGGTCCGACTCGTTTCTGATTAATGCATACAATCGACACCACTCAGCGATGTCGTTAGCTCGATCTCACAAAAGAGCCTCTTCATCCAGACCTTCCAGCATTGCCTACACCACCTGCCACTGTCCAGTGGTGGTTAGTAACTCCGAGTATGATGGAATTTGAGAACATTGGTTTTACGAGGCCTGTCCGGCAAGACGGTCAGTACAACACTGGTTCCCTATTCCTCTTTCCTAAAACCAGATCACTAGCAGTTGCAGCAAAATCGCTCAAGTTGTTAATATGCGCGGAGTGCGACCTTGGTCCATTGGGGTGGTGCGAAGAAGGGGGTAGTGAATTCTGGTTGGCTTGTTCGCGGGTGGGATATCGCTAACACGTTAATGGGCGACTTCACATGTTCACAGACCAATACTGAATGATTCAGGAAGCCGAATAAGAAATAACGACCGCATTTTCAACAACAAACTTGACCGCGGAAGGCTTGACTCTCGCAAAACCCTATGCTCAAGCTAGAGCTGTCGTGGTAAGTCGCTGTATGGTCGTTTGGTACGCGCAGAGATTTTATTGGTGCCACGCCTGGTACACGGAACAGTATCTTTCTTTCATCCCGATGCTTGAAACAAGGAGATCATCATGATAGGGAATTGTGTAAGAGCCTGAGGAATGTGCAAGGAAAGTATGTCAGCATCTCGTTAGAGTGAATCAGATAAGCTCAGAGTTTGATCCGAGTAGTACACGATGGTGGATTTGGATTTTGAAATAAGATGTAGGATCCGAAATTATAGGTGCTCGTGGCAGATTGTTGAGAATCATCAGTATTGACGTGTCTGAGACATATGTTTCCAGCCCACTCCACTTGCACGAAAAGTCGCGGAAGTCTGGAAACTGACTCTGACGAAGTTAAGTCTAAATAAATAGTACAACATTGAACCTAGTAATCGTTGCAAAGAATCCCAAACTTGCGTTGGCCCGATGAATCACAACTCATTCACAAGCTGCGACCGAGTTATCTTGATATATTCTGTTACACCTAGCCAGTGTGGCTCCGAAATAAAAATGGGTCATTCTACTCCCATCATACCCCATATTGCCTTTCCAACGACCGCAACTCCATCATTCTGGTTACCCGCACGACTCTGGCCGTCATCGACGACTTCAGTGCCCAGGAGTTCTCGCCGTGCGTTGAGGAGCATACGCATTATAGACTCCGTGAATTCAGGATGGCCTTGGCTGGTGAGTATATGAATGTCCGTCAGGCGGAAATTCAAGGGTGGTCCATCTCTGGGGGATTCTGGCTGAGAAAAGCGGACCATCCCATGATTCGGTGAATGCTTAGACGAAACAATGATATGGAATGATGGCGGTTCGATGGGAACGTAGTCACGATTCATCAAATGAAGATTCTTGAGAATGAAAATATGAGTACGATGACAGTGGAAGATGAGAAACTCCAACCAAAACGCCAGATTCGACGCCGTATACTCTCTTTCCGAGCTCGTTTAGTTGCAGCTTTGTTGCAGAAACTTCACGCGTGTTGCGAACACATGTCCCACCCACTGGCAAGCGCGATGACCTGATGTCCAAAGCATACTCCTATTGAGGCCGGTATCAGTGCCGCAGACGTATCATAATATACATCTACCGACCAAAAATCTTTATCCGCTGTTTTTCTGTGGCAACATACCTCACGTACTCAATCAGTTTTTTGATCCACTTCTCTACCCGGCAATTCATATTCGTAGGCAGTAGCAGCTGCACATGTGACGGACAGAATTCAAACATCTGCATACGCACATCTAAGCTATGTCAACGCACCAGCTTCGGTGATTATCATTGCATCATATTCATCATCTTTAGGGTAAACCTGCGAGTACACGTGGAAAGGCTCGAGCGTGAAGGTCATTTGCGAGTCTGTGTCAGTATGATATTAAACCTGCAGAGTCCTTTTAGAGATGTACGACGAACCAGCTGAACGAGTGTGATTGATGGGCTTGAGTGATTCTTCTAGCAAGGTACCAAAAATCCTTGTATAGTCTCCATGCTTTTCCCGAATCGCATCCACTGGCTCGTCGCATATAAGGAGTGCGATACGGCGATATGTTCTCGGCTCACACATCACAATGGTCAGGACTCAGGAGACTATGCGTTGTCACTGGCAGATAAGATCACCGACTCCTACGTTCAAGTGGGAAGGCAAATACTCACCTCTATGCCCAATCTCTGCAAATCACTATGCAGTCACTTCGGAAAGCACCGGATGGAGCATAAATGACAATAGGTGTCGGTATACAATTCGCTCCCGAGTAGAACGACACAACCGCGAAGATAAGCTACGGCAAACGGTGCCGCAAGAGATAAGTAACAGGTATCGAAACTACCATGGGCACTCGGACCGGTCCAGGAAAGAGTGAACCACTACACCTGAGAGATCAGCAAAGACCGCAAAATCATCAATGTCGAGTTTTGTGCAAGAAAGTTGGAGACACCAGAGACAATTAGTCGTTGATCGTCAACTCGAAGGACGACTAATACATCTGAAAAACATAGCACGTAAATTCGAGCAGGCAGCATGACATGTTGTCTCCGCCGGGGCCACGTATGGGTGATGAGCAGATATGTTAACTTATTTTGAGATATAAGTTTCTGGACAATGTCTGTCACACTTGATAAATCTCAATGGAAAGTCAGTCATCCTGCTCCCATAACACCCTCAATATGGCCTTCCTAACGACTGTGACTCCATCATTCTGGTTGCCTGCACGAGACTCGCCGTCATGGACAAGCCCAGGGCCCAGGAGTTCTCGCCACAAACGGAGGAGTGAATGCATCATGGACCCCGTAAATTCGGGGTGACCTTGGCTGGTGAGAATATGGATGTTGGTGAGGCTGAAATTCAAGGGCGGTGTGTCCTCGGATGACTCTGATTGGGAAAAGAAAACCATTCCATGGACTGGCGACTGGTTAGACGAAGCAAGGATATGGAATGATGGCGGCTCAGTAAGAACATGGTCATGATTCATCACTTGAAGGTTCTTGAGCATGAAAACATGAGCACGATAGCTAATGGAAAACGAGGAACTCTAACCAAAACGTCGGATTTGACACTATATACTCTCTGGCCGAGCTCGGTTAGGTGCAGTTTTGTTGCAGAAACTTCGAAATGCGGTTTGCGAACACATGTCCCGCCCATCGCAAGCGCAATGATCTGATGTCCGAAGCATACGCCTGTTGCTGTCGATATCAGCGCTTACACACGAGTCATAAAATAAAATAATCGACCGAAAATCTTTATCCGCGGTTTCTCTGTGGCGACATACCTCACGTACTCAATCAGTTTTTTGATCCACTCTCTACCTGGTTGTTCATATTCGTGGGCAGTAGCAGCTGCGTATGTTATGAGCAGGGTTCGTAAACATGCATACAGAAATTCAAGTAATGACAACGCACTAGAGCCAGTGATTAGTATTGCATCATATTCATTTTCTTTAGGGTAAACTTGCGCGCGCATGTCGAAAGGCTCGAGTGTAAATGTCGCTTTTGAGTCTGGGTCAGTGATTCGAGATTGAGCTTCGCTGCAGAGTCATTCAATGGATGGGCCCACAACGAACCAGCTGAACGAGTCTCGTTTATGGGCTTGAGTGATTCCTCTAAGAAGGTTTCAAAAATCCTTGGGTAGTTCTCCATGCTTTTCCTGAATCGTATCCTCAAATACCTCGCAAACGAGGAGCACGATACGGCGATGTGTTCTCGGCTCATACATCGCAAAGACCAGCTAAGTACGTGCAGTCAGTCAATGAGATCCCCGACGTAAGTGGGAACACAAATTCGCACCTGCAAATATCTCGGCAAAGTAATATAGTCGCTTCGGAACGCGCCGAGCGGCCGCAGTGTAATGTGTCAGTATTCAACTCACTCCCAAGCGGAACGCCGCAACCACGAAGATCAAATTCGATGAATGGTGCCGCAAGAGATAACAACCAAGTCCAGCGTGGGCACTCGGACGGGTCCAGATAAGATTACACCACAAGGCTCGGAAGTGCAATGTTATGACTATGCAGAGATATTATAGCTGTCGATCGAAGAACCACCGATATATCTGAAAAGCATCATTAGCACGCAAGTTCGAGCAGGTAGCGTGTCATGTTGTCTCCGTCGGGGGCGACGAGCAGAGATATGACCTATCAAAGGCTTCCCGCGGGCTCGATGGATCTCAACTTATCTCGAGAGATATGTTTCTTCTATTGCATCTGATGGCACCAAAATAAAGATTCATCATTCTACTCCCATAACACCCCAGATGGCCTTCCCAATCACCGCGACTCCATCGTTCTGGTTGCCTGCACGGCTCTCACCGTCACGGACAAGCTCAGGTCCCAGGAGTTCTCGCCGTATGCGGAGTAGTAGATGCATTATAGATTCCGTGAATTCAGGGTGACCTTGACTGGTGAGAATATGGATGTCGGTCAGGCTAAAATTCGAGGGCGGTGCATCCTCTGAGAACTCTGAGTCGGAAAAGAGGACCATCCCATGATTTGGTGACTGGTTAGACGAACTAAGAATATGGAATGATGGCGGCTCGTTGGGAACGTGGTCACGATTCATCAAATGAATGTTCTTGAGAATGGAAACATGAGCACGATAGTAATGGAAAAAAAAAGAAAATCTAACCAAAATGCCAGATTCGACGCCGTATACTCTCTTTCCGAGTTCAGTTAGCTGCAGCTTTGTTGCGGACACTTCGAAACGCATATTCCGAACACATGTCCCGCCCATAGCGAGCGCGACGATCTGATGTCCGAAGCATATGCCTGTTAGACCAGTATCAGTACTTGTAGACATTTTATAAAATATATTCACCGACCGAATATCTTTATCCACGGTTTCTCTGTCGCGACAACCCTCACGTACTCAATCAACTTTTTTATCCATTCTCTACCTGGTTGTTCATATTCGTGGGCGGTAGATACTGCACATATTAGGAGTCAAATTCATATACATGCATACGCATCTAGTCGTCAACGCACCAGAGCCAGTGATTAGTATTGCGTCGTATTCATCAACATCTTTAGGATAAACCTGCGCGCGCACGTCGAAAGGCTCAAGCTTGAACGTCGCTTGTGAGTCTGGGTGTTAGTCATGTGAAATTGAGTCTCGTCGCGGAGTCATTTATAAATGCATAACGAACCAGCTGAACGAGTCTCGTTTATGGGCTTGAGTGATACTTCCAGCAAGGTTCCGAAAATCCTTGTGTAGTCCCCATGCCTTTCCCGAATCGCATCCGCGGGTACGTCGCAAACGAGGAGTGCAATACGACGGTGTGTTTCCGGCTTATACATCGCAAAATCGAGGGGAGGGACTACTTGCAGTTAGCAATGACGACAAGATTCGGAGAAGTGCTTTGGGCAGTGTTTCCGTTCCGATGTCCACGCAGCATCCTTGTGATACTACAAGCCGCTGTTGACATATACTTATCCGGCCTTGCAAGTTATTTTTTGCTGTGGAAAAGGATGCGTTATATTAGCCGGTTCGGTCCGGAATCCTATGGAAAAACGAACACTGCCACTTACTGGCAGTGCCAGCTTTCACTTCAATCCGTTTCAAAGATTCGTGTCAGTAGTTTCAGGCAACTCTAGTGGTTTCTTTCAATGAGCGAGGTCGTAAACGCTATCGTCGCTTTTGCAGTCATCGTCATCATTTTCCGATGGGCGACTTCATGTAAGTGACGAGTTATCGAGTCATCTAATATGCTGACGAGTTCCTACGACAGCAAGCGACCATTCCAATACTAGGAGGTCGGCGTCTTCAACTCTTGGCTTCAGGCCGAAGAATGTGACGCAGGAAATGGTTAAGCTGGAACTCTTATGCTGAATTATCATGCTGAATCCCTCCCCGCAGGTCGACCAGATACATTCCATGTTTCCGACCATACCACAGTATGTTCATTCATATCAACTGCAGAATTCTTCAATGATTATGTCATAGAGATAATATCCGCTACGACTTGCTAAGGACGGGGAGCGTCGAGATCACCTCGAATAAAATCCTAGAGCGTGGATATCTTGATGCGGTGCGGCCATATCTCACACGATATCAATTCCATGTATTCGAGTATTCTCTTTTATAGCCTCCTCCAGCATATTTCACTGTTTATCCTCGCACAGAGGCTCCTCCACAAGCGCGGCAAGTTCCCCAAGGACAGACAACAGGTTTAGCACCGACCCCGAAAGAGAACCTTATAGCTCGTTACAAGCTACAAGACAGAGTGACGACTTCTACTTTATCACCGGATGACGATCTTGCCTTTGGCAAAGCGAACTGGGAGGACACGTCAGAGAAGCGCGAGGCCAGTTTGCAGGAGAGGAAAGCACAGATGATATTGGCTGCCAGACAGTGGGTCTCTATCCTTGTAGTCAAATGCCCTTGCCTTATTATTAATCCCAAGGCGGTTACTGGCGCAACAAGCTCAGAAGGAAGAGGCAGGCGGGGCATCAAGTTCTTCGTCGCACTAAACATCCCATCGCAATAATATGTACTCGCAATAATTATTTACATAGTGTTACCCAAACCCTTCACTCGTTGTTTAGCCCATGCAATCTATGGCTCATCATTTGACGACAACGAGTTATCTTCATCCCTACCACTACTTAGCCGATGGTGATAAAATCATTGCCTTGGCGGTCCTTAAGCGTATCAAGCGCGATTGTTCATGATGCGGGTTTTTTCATTATGAATTATATACCCAACCGAGTGGCGTGGGCACACGTCGTCGTGCCCTAGCAAAGTTCTGACAGATTCTCGGGATGGCATTTCGCCACTTTTCAGACCAAGGCACAGTACAAATCCAAACCTGATTGCGAGTTGTAATGGAAAAAAAACCAGCATCCACGCAGACTTCATGTATCACAGCTCACAATCAGGTTCGTACCGTATCAGAAAGAGACAGGTAATATTCAACAAAAGGAACGTTAAAGATGATGAAACGGTATCTACCTGACAGTTCATGTCGCTATCGAGGATAAAATCATAATCTGGGCTTGTGATCAGACTTCCTTGTAATCTTCGAATGTCATGACGAGTCTCTCCCAACGGTTTACTGACCCACGGGAACTAGATAGCATCTAGTCCCAGTCGGGTGGTGGAATACGAAGGTTATGTACTTGAGACGCTCAGCGCATCCTCCCATCAAAACCACCAGATGTGAAAGTAGTGCCAGTGACGAGGCACTGCGAATCCCTGCAAACCACAAGGAACATGAGTAAACTGGCTTGATAAGCAACCAAGGACACCTGACTTCCATTCCAGAGTGGTCCCCATGCTCGGCTGGTATGCACTCGGGGAATTTCTCGATGCTAGCCCCAAAAGTACGCACCTGGTGGTCACCTCGCAGTCAGGATCGTCATAACCTGAGAAACTTTCGGTGTTAATTAGGAAAGTTCAATGCATGCACGATGTATGTAACATGTACATAAACCATGAGGTCAGATGCAAGAGATTCTAGGATCCGGTAGAGCTTAGCCATGAGATACCACGACTAATGTGAGTCGCGATCATAACCGTCATGTTCCACGATACTCTGTCTGCGTTAAAGAGGTAAAGCAATTCAGCGAGTCATCGGGGCTGCCAAAGTACGATAGGATGCTCAAGCCTCATTGAGATAAACAACTTGAGAGGTCGATATCCATAGAAAACGCTTGGAGGTTCTTAACACGTGACGCCCTCGTGCTTGAAAGGTGGGACGATATCGGCACCGTAATTCACAAGCATGAGGGCCCTGAGGGGAGCATTCAACTTCATAGTAGCGACGGGGTTAACGTATCAGCGATGCAGCAACCATACGAAACCTTGGAGACATGAGGTAGAAGCACCAAGGTGGACTCGTGGGCCAGTTTGTTTCCGCTCCGCATGTGATCCAGTAGTTAGGCATTTCCGCTTGGTACATTGATGTGCCATATGCTATGTAGGTAACGCATGAGCAAAGTAGTCAGATGCTCGAGGGCCATGTTCAATTCTTCCAGGTGACCATATGACGGCTTTGAAGCCTTTAAAGCTTCTGTTTTGACCTGAAGAAGACAGTTAAGCTTTAAACTTTCCGAGTACTTTCCATAATAGGCTGGGAGATCTCCAGGACAATCACCGTGCGATTTCGGACTTGCTTGCTGCCGCACAAGTGCGATAATAATGCGGATATCGATCGATAACGTTGAGTAGGTATGCATGCAAGTAGAATTGGGGGCGGCGGCAGGATACGTGTAAGTAGTATATGGGGGAGGACACGAGATAATAATAAAATGGAGTAGTATTATTTATATACCGTAATCGGAGACTGAAAATGAGAAAGTTTGTGGTGAAGTTGTAGGACTTGGACACTTTGTTGTTCGTCGTCGTTATGGACGATGGTGAGCGAGAGCAAGCACACAACTGGCTGCTCGCTGACGACAACAGACTCTTCTTTCTCACCTTCTCTTCACTCGCCCTCGCTGTTGCCTCCATCTTGCTCTGGCGGGCAAAGTACGTGGACAACTATCCCGTGAACGACAATCCCGACTCCCAGCAAGCTCATTCCATACTCACCGCCGCTCTTTCAACTTTTCATATTGCTAGTCACAGTACTCCTGGTGAGTTCGATATGACTGTCCCAGAGAAACTGGGCACTCCGGAAGCAGCCACTTCAGCCACCACAGAGCTCGAGCAGAAGGCTTCCCGGTCCAAGGAGCGACGCAGAAGAGGAAAAGTCCCGTATAAGGAGATTATTAAGGGCGGGAAGAAGACAAAGTCTACCCCAAAGGCCACTCAGTCTAGACTACCCGCTCACAGTCGTAGCGAATCACCGGCTCTTGAGATGGAGTCCAAATCCTCCTCAAGTAGCGATAATATCGTGCCAGTCGCGCCATCCACTTCGTCTTTAGCTTCACCTGCTTCGGATCTCCCTGAAGAACATCTGGTATCCCCTCTGAGCGCAGAATCACCCCCGGCGGGTGAACCACATGAGGACCGTTCCCTACCTGCTTGCATGACGGCATCCAGTTCTGAACCAGCATCCGTTTCGCGTCACAATACAGTCACGTCCCATAACTCCGCCATGCGCACTTCACGTTCTGAGCATACGCAGCTGCATGGCACGGTCGACAATGTACAACCTGCCAGCAGCCCCTGTCACCATGATCCCGCTCCCTCCATTCCAGAATTATCTTCTCCAACCACCTCCACAGCGCCATTGTCAGAAGACCATGATAGTCATGAACGTGTATCCTCATTCACTTCCTACTCTCAATCTCAGTCTATGCCACTCCACGCATCCACATCTACCCACGCGTTGGATTGGGATGGACAATCACAGGCATACACAGCAGACGCTCTCACTAAGCCTCCACGGTTAACGCCTAAGCAGCGTGGAGCTGATAAGTCCAATGGGAGTTGCGCGATTTTGACCTCTATCTCGCACAGTACCCTCTTGGCATCCTCATCAGCCTCTCACTCCATTCCTCCGGCACGAATCACGGTATCCAACTCTGCATCCGCATCCAGTTCCCCCTTGTACCCAAATCCGGGATCGACTATTGGACTACCGCCATCTCCCTCCGGCACTTCCCCACAACCTGCTCCTTCGCCAACACTTCCACATTTTACATTTCCCACTTTGAACCCTCTTCAGGCGTCTCCTAATGATCACACACATACCCATTTGAACACAATTGAAAGTCCAATCATGAACGGAAAGAAAGCGGCTGGCCCCCCAATACCAAGTGCTTCGCGAGGCTCGACGCCCCCACCAGGGGTATTTGTTCATACTGCACACATAGGTTCGCCTGCTGGCCCATTGAGTGCTCAAACACAGCTCGCGTCCATGCGTGGTGCACTTGAGGCTGCGAGACTACGAGAAGAGAAGGCCCGTGCAGAGGCCGAACACTTGGGAAAAGAGAACGAAGAGTTAAAGTGGCGATGGAATGAGGATGCAATGGCTTGGAGGAGGAGAGAAGCCGAGGTGAGTATTCACTCTTCCCTGAGCGTCCCGTCGTGTGACGGTCTTCGTCATTATCATATACTCACCATGATCCCCAGCTACAAGCCCAAGTCCATCATCTCATGCAGCAGCTTCAGGCCGCATATTCCGTTCTTACAACCTTGCAAACCCAGGCGCAAGCTCAAGCACAATCTCCCGCACAGTCCTCCTCATCTTTCTCATCTCCCACATCCCCTTCCCCACGCCTGCATCCTCACAGCCCCAATCTCTCGCACAACAGCCTTCCCCCAACTTTCAGCCACAATCCACCCGCACACGTTCAAGCACTTCTTGCATCATCCTACCACCCATACCCCGGCTTTCCAGGCGCTTATGGCGGTACAGGAATGTCGCCCTTATTTTTCTCGGGTCTCAGAATGACCATGAGTCCGGGAAGCAACGTGAGGAACGGAAGTGCAGGCGGAGGAAAAGATCAGTATACCCCCGATACATCTTCTTCAGTAGGGTCATCGCCATCGCGTGGAAGGCGACGACGACGCGGTTCCGAATCTTCCTCTACTGAGGAGAACATTGGCGAAGGCATCGTTATCAGCGAAGCAGAAGAGGACCAAGAGGACATATGGCAGAATAGTATATTGGCAGATGCGATTCTAAAGCGGCCTGAAAGCCTGCGCGTGCCTAGTCGAGGGAGTCTTCGATCGGATGGACGCAAGAGTGCTATGGGGGGCGGGATGAGTGGGAAAGAGGACGTAGGGCGTGTGCCTAGCCGGATGAGCGAGAGATCGGATGCTTCTACGAGCGGAGGCAGTTATGGGATGAGTATGTCTAGCTTGTCGTGGGGTAAGAGCGAAGATGAGGCAGGTGGTGTTGTTGGAGAGGGTGGTTCTACTTCCGCAGAAGGTACAACAGCTGGCGGAGAGGGTACGTCAGATTCCAATGCACCGACACACGACCCATCGATGCTAGCTCCTGCGAAAGACGTTCAATAACCCCGAAGGCTGGTATTTGACTTATAACGTATTCTATCCCTCTCTGCACCCCTCCACGTTTCTTCCACCACTTTCGTTTCTTCCTTACGATACGATCCATGGGGACTTGATTTTTGACGTCAGCCTGTATAATAAGGTATATTTTCTTATTGTCATAATAGTTGAGGCTTTAGATCTGGAACTGCTGAAGTCTACTTGTTCTTATGTATGCCCCTGAGTCGGGCCCCTATTTTCGACCTAATGCACATACCACCGTCAGGTCCAGGAAGACCGGAACTGCCCCTCTAAACGCCCGAACGGGTTTGATGCGTAGAATTATGAAATACATTGCCGTTCTGCTGCCGTTCTGGTTGAGGTTTGTGGTGCCAAGTCGAGGTGGGCTTACTGGAGGAATTCTTAGTGGTCATTAGATGCCCAGACATGCAAGGCTTTTAGCTCCGATCTTCCATTCCTTGTACAGGCTGTAGCTTGAATAAATTGGACATTTGGTCACCACCGATCAGTTACTTGGTAGTGACATGGCTAGCCTATAGACTATCCTTGGCTTACTTCCGAACCTCGCCGAGTCAGCTGAAAGCCTGGGTCCTTGCAAGCCTGCCTCATAGCGAGAAATATACCATGCCCGTGCCCGATGTCAAGCTCTAAGGACATATTTGCTTGTCCGAGATGGTCACATTGTCACGGTGGAAGGTGAACATGTCGGAACGTGTTTGAAAGTTGACCTTGCCTCGAATGCCAATATAAGTGAAGGAGCTGGTTACTGAGCTGGTTGTGCTCGGACATCTATCAGACTTCAAACGAGAAGCTGATAGACGGGCTGGTCACCAGGCTAATTTATAAGCCTTGGCCAGGGGAGGCTATGTAGAGTCAGCCAAGTACTTACTAGTAAGATCATTATGCCATAGTGAAACCTTCCCTCCTCGTCAAGTTCTCTGATCCACGACTCAGTGCATTCTGCACAGTACTCCACGAATCTCATGATCACCCCCAGCTGAGGCGATATTTTTGAAAAAGGAAATCCTATTTATTGTCATTGGAAGTATTGCCCTAGGAAGTCTAAGACAGCAATATTTTCAATTTACATGAGTCCCATACTTATAATCAATGATACAATAATTCTGCCAAGCTCAATCATCGATATCGCCGTCCTCGTAAGTTATGTATATAGTGAATAGTAGGCAGTGCAATATTCCTTATACATCATAGTGCATCAGATTGGAAAGGGTGAGGCGATATCAACCGTGTCTTCGAGTCGAGAGAACTCTGATTTACTGATATGAACAGCATGCTTGTTATCCCAATCCAAGATCTTTTCAAAATTCCTGCACTGATGCCGGGTGTTGAAGTTGGGGTAGGGGCTCTTGTGTCCTTCCACCCAGTCCCATGTGATCATCGTCACGTCGGCATTGCACATGATATTCTGCCTCATCATTTCGATGCAGTGATCTGAAGCGTAATGGTATTATAAGCAGGGGTACTTCAAGTCAACATGAGTATTTACCAAGATGCATACGGAGTATTTCGGGGGGATTCTGGAACGAAGGTTCTATTGGCCCGTAATACTCAAACCAAGTGGCTTTGCGAAGCAAGTTCTACAGAACTGTTAGTCAAGAATGACCAGACTCTCGTAATTGTATAGCTTGCCAGACAATGCAGTTGGTGGGTGGATTCCAAGGAGACCAATAAACCTCCACCAAAATTGTCCGGATATTTGACTTTGGAGGGTGGAACCACTTCACCAGCTTTGACCATCTCCTCAAGCGTCATTCGAGTCGTTGGGACTGGGGTTTCAAGGAGCTAACGATGACCGACTAGCATAACGGGACAAATCGAACGACGCACCACCATCAGATATTCTAGCCCAGGCAGTATCGATTTCTGGGGAAGGAGGGCCACGATAGATAGAAGGAAAGTCAAGGGTTCCGTTAAACCTTACAACTATGGGCTCGACAGCAACATTTGCCGGAGCTGCGATGGATAGGATTACTATATGTTCACCGTTCAACGCTGCCTGTCCACTTACAGTATATTGGAATATCGTCGTGCAGGCGAGCCGAAGGCGTGCCCATCCATAGCGTGAAAAAGAGTATCGATGTGCAAATAAGTGTACTATGGCTCAACCAAGGCCACAGGCGAAGGATACGCGACTTGGGACGAGGTTCTGCCCCGCACCTTTCTGCATCGCCACATGGTTTTTCCTCATGGTCATCGTCGTCAAAATCATGAACGGGAGAGTATTGTGAGGAATCTTTGACCATGGCTCTGGGAGAAACCAATGTGACGAATATCGTCGTGTTCTATGTAAGTAGTGTACCGAGTAACATTAATCACGATCAGAACGAGTATGCGGCTCCCTGTTACGATTCCGAGATAGATTGGCCCCCGAACGGGGAGGAAACGCAAGTCCCTGAACGGATCAAATACGGCAGCAGGAAAGACCCCGACGTTTAGCCGACGCGGCTGTGGACGGATTAGGATTAGCAAAGGGCCCGCGTATGTAACTTACGCAACGACAACCGTAAGGTCGATAAAACAAAAAAACCAACTTATTTCGGAATCGTAAGGTAAACTCATTTGGCTTACGTGCGCGCAAGCTAATTGGTCGAGGGCTTGTTATAATTTGCCTGTGAATGTCTTGCAGAGATGTAATTTAACACGGAATATATGTCCGCTCGTGCTTGCCAGTCTCGAGGGATCCAGTTGGCGGGTGGAACACAAGTAAGAGCCATCTCGTCGCTGACTCGCTGCGTTAACATATGTACACCTACTGCATGATCTAATCCTGGTACTGGGGGAGAGCATGGGACCTCGTTGACTCAATGCCGACTGGTATGAGAGGCACTTAATTCATCTCTCGAGCTTGTGTGCAAGAGCATCATGGTAATGCTTGTGTAAGATAGATCCGTCTATATTTTTAAGCCCGCTCCACATATCCATTCCGTGGTTACAAATTGATATTTTGAAAATATTGGCATGCGCACCGCCATCAAGAAGGAAGGATTGATTCCTCGACAACCTTGGACTCTATCTTGCTCTTCACGGTCACGCTGCCATCCTGCCAGATTGTGACGTCAGAAATATGAATAAGCGAGATACTCCTTTGCTGACCTCGTTACCAAAGTACGCGGCTTGAGCCATATCGCAGAACAGACCGACTTCTACGATACCTGTGAGCATTTTGATTTTTGCCAGAATCTGCGGTAATACGACTTAGTATAAGCCAGAGGTAGTAGCAATATTTCTCGTACAGTTAAAGGGTTCATCATAATCTCTCTGGGGAACGGTGCATCAATGACGAAATTGCCATTGTCCGTCACCACAGGACCGGCTTTAGCCTTCGCCATGCGCAGTGTAGCGTTGGGTGAACCTAGAACATGGTGTAATTTGCGCAAAACTTGGGCGTATGCGAATGGTACGACTTCAATTGGAACACCAGAAGTGAACTGCGAATAATGAGTACGATATTTCTCAATACATCAAATTTAAGATAAAGCACGCACGTTCGTCCCAAGGTATTCCGTGTTTTTGCGATAGTCGGCTACCACAATGAATCTACAGTCTGGTGATGAGGGAACCGAGATATCCCTAAAAGATCATGGACATACGTATTCGCAGCCTCCGCGAGCACCTTTTCCCGCAAGTGGCAGGCTCCGCCACCTTTAATACAATTGAGTTCGGGATCGACTCTGAAGATGATCAAGCTCAACAATATTTCCGAGGAATCAGAAAAACTTACTCGTCAGCACCGTCTATAGTGACATCAATAGTAGGAAATTGATCAATATCGCCCAGGTTGAGATTCGACATGACGATCAGCTCCTTCGACTGGAATCCAGTCGGAATAAACACGCGGTCCTTGTTGAGCTCACGCCCCTGTGCGACGATTCGTTCCACAACATACGGCACAGTAGATCCTGGAATGCAGTAAATAAGAGATTCATCCCAGCCATGGTACATGCAAACCAGATCCTATTCCGATAACCTTGCGGCAAAGAATAATGAGTCTCGAAATATAACTATAAATATCAATGGAACTTACCTTATGTTCTGGGAGAATGTGTTTATCCACAGCAGTGTATGCTGCTAATCGCTTGGACTGCTCAATGGCAGTGAGAGGGATAGTACCTTGCAAGCTGGTCAGCATTCTAGTTATCTTCTATGAGAACAGAATCATACTGATCGGAACGGCTCCAGTCGATACCGGCATGATGACAGGTTGCGGGACGGGGGTTATTCTGGAATCTGGAGACACCGAACTATGTCAGCTTGGTTTTAATGGATGAAAGGCCGCGGTTCCGGGAAGCGAATCGGTGCAGCAAAATATGATGCCAAACGCCAAGCTAGTCCCAAATCGTTCATTCAAAACGTCTTGACCTTGACCGACTCTCTGGGAAGCACTGGCGTCGGCGGAGACTAGCTTGCGGGTCTAAAGCGCACAGCAAATCAACCACTCACAGAGCCTGTGCGGATGGTAAGTGTGTTTTTGCTGAAGAGAATGGGCGATGGTGGCGGACGAATATAAAGCTTGTATCCGAAATGATGCAGCGCGCGAGGGGCCGCATAGATACTTATGAAAGTGGCATAGATATAAGAGCATGTATGCAGTGCTCGATCACAACCCTCATATTCCCGGACACTATTACTCACGCGTATCACCACCAACCACTACTTTCAGGCGCATATTCACGGCAACGCTGAGAACAATTCTGCATTAAGTTCTCATTGACTATCGTTGGTGTGTTCATAGTTCGTTGTTCTGGGAACTCTCTCGCGTTAGACCAGGTGTGGAAGACTGAGAGCTCTAGAGTCTAGTTGGCAAGTTGCAAAAGTCTGTGAAAGTGGTGCAGTGACTGCAGTCGCTCAAATATGAGAGCCATTAAAGGTGAGCGCAAGCATTCGGCCTTTTCGAAGTAATTCACCATGCGCAGGAGTACTTTTAACTTGGTTTGCAGTCATTTTGTCTTTCAAACGATAGACCGATCGTTGGCACTTACTCAGTGACTCCGCTGTCAAGCAAATACTGCTCACAATGAACGAGAAGGATCCTTTCGTCATCGAGGATCTAGATGATTACCATCTGGTAATAAAGGCAGATGAAGAGTACAGAGTAAGGAGGGAGCTTGAAGCTGAGGTATGAATCTCGATATATCAGGAAGGACATCTAACGAACAGTTATTGCAGTTGGAGAAGAATACATACAGTCTAGAAGCAAACTAGCCATCCTGCCATCCCCTCCTCATAGCACAGTATAAATGGTACCTGTACCTGACTGTCTCTTAACACATTCCTGCCTGCTATGCGTCACGATTACTTACTCGCCCAGCTGAGGCCGTCAAGCCTGTTTATGACGTTACGCGTAATCTATCGGATTTTGGCTCGACTTGGTGCCCTGCCATTGAAAAAAGCTCAAGCATGGAGGATGCGTGGTTTCTCTAAAACGCAGATCACGGGGACCTAGGAGGGAAATTCTATGTGATGGGTATTTTTCACCTTGTCGGTGTTCCGAGCAATAATTAAATGTGCCAGACAGCTGATCTTCTCCGGCTGCCAATGGTGTGAACAGTGGTCACAGCATGTCTATCATCACGGTTTACCCATGCCAAACCACGACAGAATTTTCCCTCCACCTCTGGCAGCATCACACCTTCTCACCTTTCTAACCAGATTGATTCGTATGCACTGTTCCGGGTTACAAACGCGCTATTCAAACATGGTGTGTCCGAACGTGGAAGGATCAGACGTGAGTGCAAAAGAACCCTGCATTTGCTTACCACGGCTCTCTCGCATTCGCTCTACATAGTCAGATATCCAAGCTAAGCAAATTTACTGAATGCGCCAAACTCATGTGAGACAAGTGTTTGCTTTCAGAGGCGATTCAGGCGAAGTCAGAGTGAATACGCATTAATGGGTCCACAACCTTTGTGTGATATCGTTGTAGCGGTGTCGGTCATCGAAGATGAGAAGCACAGGCTTGGGACTGCACACAAAGGGGACCAGAATTCCCTAAGACCCGACCGCAAGGTGAATTATGCTATCAGATACCACCTGGCAGACGGTATAAGTGTAATTGTACCCGAAGCAGTAGATAAACAGCTATCTATTTCTCACCCATTGGTCTCAAGGTGGCTTGTCGTGATCTCACATGTTCGTTGTGAGTTTATCAAGTACCATACAGAAATTCTATGTCAGAGTTCGAATTCGTTATCTACCAGTTATTCAACAACTGGTTTCTCGGCGCTGTCGGGGCGTAAAATGAAGCTGTTGTGGGGGCGACGGAGCCGCTCTTGGTCTACACCCGGATCACCATTAGCATGCACACTGCCCACACCATTCACCACAACGACGCCGTCCTACGTCCATTAGCTTGAGGTTTAGCTACTAGTACTGCCTCATATTCGTTCTAATATCAATTCGGTTGCTAGTTCGCATGTGGGCCGATTTATTCCCGGATTGGGCGCGATGAGATTGATCAGACCACATTGCTTTTCGATACTTAAGTATATCTCCCCTTCATCGGTTCATAGCATCGTCTCTTCTTTCTCTTCTTCTTCCCTTGACTTGATTGCAGACATAAGTGCCTCCTATGGACACTACCCCGGACATCTTGAAAGTGTCGATTCTTGGACGAGAGTCCATCCACTGTGGTTTCCACTTGATCCCATACATTGCACGTACAGTGCTCACCACACTTCCTGCATCTGTGTATGTCCTCGTCACAGACACAAATGTAGCCCCGTTCTACCTCTCTGCCTTTGAAGAGGCCTTTGGTGCTGAGATCAATAAGGTGTGTGTCCTTTCTATTCGTCCATCTCTTGTATTTGCCTCGATTTCAATCTGACTTGGATTCCAGCTTTCTTCCGTAAAACCACGTTTCCTTAGCCGTGTTATCTTACCTGGCGAGACGACAAAGTCTCGTGCAGGAAAGGCCGATATAGAAGACTTCCTCCTTCTTGAGCGCTGCACTCGTGACACCGTCATCCTCGCTCTTGGTGGAGGTGTCATCGGTGATCTCGTTGGTTTCGTCGCTGCGACCTTGTGAGTATATATGTACTTCATTGCAAACTATTTTATCACTACCCGACTTTTTGTACGGTTTTCATTCTATCTTCGATGTTTGTTGTCCATCCCGTGAGTTGCACTAACATTCTTACAGCATGCGTGGCGTGCGCTTTGTCCAGATTCCTACCACGCTACTTGCAATGGTGGATTCCTCCGTAGGCGGCAAAACCGCCATCGATACGCCCGCTGGCAAGAACCTCATCGGCGCGTTCTGGCAACCTGAATACGTATTCATTGACGCTGCCTTCCTCGAGACCCTCCCTGAGCGCGAGTTCAGCAATGGTATGGCCGAGGTTGTGAAGGTGCGGTTGATCCCCTTCCGTCATTAAATCCAACATCACGCTGATATGCCCCCAAAGACCGCGGCAATATGGGACGAAAACGAATTTACTTCGCTTGAAACTAACGCTCCCCTGATTTACAGTGCCATCAGTACGCCTTCCACCGGCTACGCAGGTCGTCACAGTCAGCACGCGCTCTACCTCTCAATCTCTTCTCCTCTCCGTTATCCGAGGTAGTATCTACGTCAAAGCTCACATTGTCACCATCGACGAGCGCGAGACTGGACTCCGCAACCTCGTTAACTTCGGGCACACAATTGGGCACGCCATCGAAGCCGTCCTCACGCCACACATGCTCCACGGAGAGTGCGTCAGTATCGGTATGATATTTGAGGCGGAAGTCGCTCGGGGGATGGGCATATTGAAACAGGTAGCCGTTGGGAGACTCGTGAGGTGTTTGAGAGCCTATGGGTTGCCTGTAAGCTTGGCAGATCAGAGAGTAAGCAGATGCCCTGGTGCTCGTGACCTTGGCGTCGACAGGCTCCTGGATATTATGCGTGTCGATAAGAAAAACTCCGGCCCCCAGAAAAAGGTGGTCATCCTCTCCCGCATTGGAGCTACGTACGAGCAGAAAGCGACAGCTGTTGCCGATGCGCTTATCGCGAAGGTGCTTTCGGAGGCTGTGACTGTCAAGGTTGATCTCAGTGATACTTCCCTGGGAACACAACATGTGAAGATGGCGACGCCGGGTAGCAAGAGCATCTCCAATCGCGCCCTGGTACTGGCTGCACTTGCTCAGGGCACCTGTAGGCTGAAGAACTTATTGCATTCGGACGATACACAAGTGATGATGGCAGCATTGCAGGAACTCAAGGTTCGACTGTTTTATTTCTATCCGTCACCGCCGTTGCTGATTCACTTTGTTCTAGGGCGCTTCCTTTGCATGGGAAGACGGGGGTGAAACGCTAGTGGTCACAGGCGGCGCAGGGGCCCTTCAAGTCCCCACAGCAGGAAAGGACATTTACCTTGGGAATGCAGGAACTGCTGCACGTTTCCTCACCACTGTCTGTTCGCTCGTGTCTCCCTCCACCGCTCCCGACGCTGGGAGCGCCACCGTTATCACAGGCAATGCTCGCATGAAACAGAGGCCCATTGGCCCTCTCGTAGATGCCCTCCGCGCTAACGGGTCTGAAATTGCCTACATCGAATCCGAGGGCTGCCTGCCACTAAGTATCGCGCCCAAGGGACTCCAAGGCGGCGTGATCCGTCTTGCAGCGAGCGTATCGAGCCAGTACGTAAGCAGCATTCTCCTCTGTGCGCCGTACGCACGTGAGGAGGTGACTCTCGAACTCGTTGGTGGCGCTGTGATCTCCCAGCCGTACATCGACATGACGATCGCAATGATGCGCACGTTCGGGGTGTCTGTCACGCGCGACCCCGGGACCGACGTGTACCGAATTCCTCAGGGCATATACGTGAATCCCGCCCAATATGCGATTGAAAGCGACGCGAGTAGCGCGACATACCCGCTTGCAATTGCCGCGATCACAGGCACAACATGCACGCTCGAGAATATCGGGAGCGAAAGTTTGCAGGGTGACGCTCGGTTCGCCGTAGACGTGCTCGCACGCATGGGATGCGAGGTGGTGCAGACTGCGAATGAGACGACTGTCACGGGCCCGAAGAGGGGTGAACTGAAGGCGATTGGGGAGGTAGATATGGAGCCGATGACTGATGCGTTTTTGACAGCGTGCGCCCTTGCTGCTGTTGCGCAGGGTGGGGAAGGGAACACGACAAGGATCATTGGGATTGCGAACCAGAGAGTGAAGGAGTGCAATCGCATCAGGGCGATGATTGATCAGTTGGGTGGGTGTTTTGATTGCATCCCATTCCTGTTCTCCCTCGGATAACTGACTCGACCTTCACAGCCAAATTTGGCGTGCAGACCAAAGAACTGGATGATGGACTCGAGGTGTATGGTCGCCCATTCAACACCCTCAACCGCGGCGTGAGCGTGCACTGCTACGATGACCATCGTGTCGCAATGGCGTTCAGCGTCCTAGGTACCGTCGTACCCGACACAATCATCGAGGAGAAGCGCTGCGTCGAGAAGACGTGGCCGAACTGGTGGGATGATTTGGAGAACAAGGTATGACTCACATTTGTTTCGCTCCCACTCAAGGCTTTCCTGACATATACACCAAGATCGGCCTTAAAGTTGGGGGCATCGAGCTTCCACACGCTGAGAGCTCTACCACGGCATCCTCTGGAACACCCTCCACCGTAGCCTCTGCATCTGTGATCCTCATTGGCATGCGCGGCTCTGGAAAGACGCATGTCGGCACACTCGCGAGCACTGCTCTCTCTCGCCCATTCATCGACGCAGATGCTTACTTTGAATCCAAACACAACATCGGCGTGCGCGAGTTTGTGCATGAAAATGGGTGGCCTGCATTCCGCGTCGCAGAGACGGAGAATCTGAAGGAGCTCATCCAGGAGGCTGGGACGGGACACGTAATCAGTATGGGCGGCGGGATTGTGGAGACGCCCCAAGCCAGGGATCTGCTAAAGAACTATGCAAAGACGGGCCCAGTTGTACATGTCCTGAGGAACATCGAGGAGATCGTGGGCTACCTTGGTGAGGAGACTGCACGTCCTGCCTACGGCGAGCCTATTACCGAGGTATTCAAACGACGGGAACCGTGGTTCGCTGAATGCGCCAATTACGACTTCGTCAATCACATAGACGTTCAAGGCGGCGAGGCAACTGATGCAGAGATCTCGCGCTTCTTCAAGCACATTGCGGGGCAGCCGAACCTTGCGGAGAATGTTGCCGCTGGGAAGCGTAGCTACTTTGTGGCACTCACATACCCCGATGTGACGCCCGCTTTGCGACACATTCCAGACCTTACGACGGGCGTTGATGCCGTAGAGCTACGTGTGGACCTACTGCGCGCCCCCGATGCCTTGGGTGCTATCCCGTCGCAGACTTATGTTGCTGCGCAGGTCGCTGCGCTACGCCGGGCAACGAGTCTCCCGATAGTGTTCACTGTACGCACGATAGCCCAGGGCGGTGCGTTCCCGGACAACGCAGAGAGGGACGCTTTTGAGCTCCTTGGGCTTGCGCTGCGGCTTGGGGTGGAGTACGTTGACGTGGAGATCTCTGCAACTGAGAAGCTTATTAAAGCACTCGCCGCTCGCAAGGGATTCTCGCAAATTATCGCGTCGTGGCACGACTGGAGCGGCAAGATGAAGTGGAACGAGGATGTAGTGAGAAGCAAGTACGCGCTTGCGAGCCAACTCGGGGACATTGTCAAGATTGTTGGAAAGGCGGACACGTTGCAGGATAACTTTGCGCTGTATGACTTCGTTGCGAAGGCAAATGCGCAGCCGGGTGCGAAACCGATCATCGCGATCAACATGGGTGTGGAGGGTCAGATGTCACGTATTCTGAATACGACTCTGAGCCCGGTGACGCACCCACTCCTCCCCTCGAAGGCGGCACCCGGCCAGCTCTCCTTTGCGCAGATTCAAAAAGCGCTGAACCTACTTGGCCAGCTTCCTGCAAGACGCTACTTCCTGTTCGGAAATCCCATTGCTCACTCCATGTCCCCGACTCTGCACAACACTGGATTCGAGGTCCTTGGGCTTCCTCATAGTTATGGGCTTCTCGAGACAGCTAACGTTGGTGAAGAAATCAAAGCTACCTTAGCTGCACCTGACTTTGGAGGTGCTTCTGTTACCATTCCCTTCAAACTCGACGTCATACCCCTGCTTGACAAGCTTTCGCCAGCCGCTGAAGCCATCGGGGCCGTCAATACCATCATACCGGTCATCGAAGGGGGAAACCGCATTCTCTACGGAGACAATACCGACTGGCTCGGCATTCGTGAATCCATCCGCTCCCGTGCGCCATCCATTGGTGCGCCTGCTGCCGCCCTCGTTATTGGCGCAGGAGGGACCGCAAGAGCCGCCATCTTTGCGCTTCAGTCCCTCGGGGCTCAGCGTATCTACCTGTTCAACCGGACTGCAAGTAAGGCGCAGGCGCTCGTCAATGCTTTCCCCGATGCCCCCGTCAAACTGATCGAGACGCTTGATGTCTGGCCTGCTGAGGGGCCTGCACCGACCGTCATCGTGTCTACCGTCCCAGCGAGTGCGACAACCACCGACGATACTAGCACTGGCGCTGTACTCCTTCCGCTGGCGTTGTTTGACGCGACTGCGAATGGTGTGGTTGTGGACATGGCATACAAACCTGCCGAGACGCCTCTGCTCATGCTCGCGAAGAGTGCAGCGCCCAAGTGGGCGAGGGTTATTGGGGTTGAGGTGCTCCTTGAGCAGGGCTATGTGCAATTTGAAACCTGGACGGAACGCAGGTGCCCAAAGCATATCGTGTCGAAGTGTGTGTTGGAGAAATATTTTGCAACTGCCTAGGTGGATCGAAGCCCGTGTTTGGGTACTAAAAGTTGTTGATGAGTCTTGATATTAATATTTGTTGTATGATCTAGATTGTTATCGTTGTCGTTTACTCCTTTTCTCCTCCCCCGGTCTGTTCCAATGTTCAGAATTTCTACATCTCTCCTCCACTGTCAAATATTGGTCCTACGTCGATGTACGATTGTATGTTATAGGCATCGTGGTAGTTATACTTGATCTCAAGCTCGTCGCGTTTCTTACCAGCACCCTCCATGAATATTCGAGGTTTGAAGAACACCATCATGGCAAGTTTCTGCAGTTAAGCGTATTTCGTGGATTTTCAAAGGCCTGTCTAGGGTAGAAGAATATGACATGATGCATTGTATGATGCATGGCAATGGTGCACTGCCCAGCTCGTCGCGAATGTGTGGGCTCAATTATTCTTTTGCAGACGATCGTATTCAGCATTTCCATTGGACTTTGCAAAGTACTCAAGGGCATTCGTGGTTGTTCGCTACATACCGTCATATTATGATCTACGCGAGAACCGTCATCGGGAGAGAACGTGTCAAGACTGCAATCAAGGAGGGGAAGTCAAATTGACGTTATCCTCCAAGCGGACCATCTTGGATTTAGGGATAGAAACGCGGTGCTCATCGACCCAATCCAAGACCTTCTCAAAGTTTCGGCATTGGTGACGAATGTTGAAGTTAGGAAAAGGATCATTAGACCCCTTCACCCAGTCGTAAGTGAGCATTGTCACGTCACCATGACACATAATGATCTGCCTGAGCATTTCGATGCAATGGTCTGATGTACAACATAAGCAGGGCACGGGCCTGGCAGGAAACAGCGTACATACCGAGATGAATGCGGAAGTCTTCGTGGGATTCGCGGGCGCCATGATCATGGGATTGGTCTTTGCTCCAGGTGACTCTGCGAAGCATGTCCTACAGCGGAGTGAGTAACGATCGACCAGCCTCCCTGTATTACAACTGACTACGCAATGGAGCTGGTGAATGACTTCCACTGTTGCCATGTAACCTCCGCCGAATTCGTCCGGATACCTAGCCATGCTGGGAGAAGGTTTCTCCCCTGTTCTGAGTAGTTGCTCAAGCGTCATACGAACTGGGCGTACTGGAAAATATCGTTAGTAATTGCCTATAATGGGACAAAGAACATGGTGCAACCATCGACAGCTATCCTATCCCAAGCAGCGTTGACTTCTGGAGACGAACCACGATATATGGAAGTAGCGTCCAGGGTTCCGTTGAATCTGATAATGCCGATGGATTCAATAGCCTCATTGGCTGGAGCTGCGAAGGGTAAATAAGCTCCTGTCATTTGACGCCATCTGCCCACCCACAATACAGAACCGCGTCATCTATCGAAGGCGCCCGTGCCCATAGCGTGAAGAACAGCATCGTTATGGACATCAGTACACCATGGCTCAGCAATAGCGACCAGCGAAGGGAACGGGATTTTGGAGGTCTGGTTTCTGTATCACTATCAAGAAGGTTCGCATCATCACGATCGTCGGCTCCATCGACACGAGAATAAGGACTATAATATTCCTTGAACATGAGTTGCGAAAGAAAATCTGGTTCTGCGGGTTAGCGGGCCAAGTGTGAAGAAGAGTCTCAGTCAGGACGTTTAAAAGACTTACAGAATAACCGCTACTTCGGCTCACCATCAATGGCTAAGAGCGCATTGTGTCAGTAATACATCCCGACCTGGAACCGAGGACCCTACTAGTACTAGAAGGGCTAGCGTTGCTTACATATAGGTGAAACCATTTGAGTATTCGATGCCGTTGATCTGAGAGGAAACTTCGCATCGAACCACCTTGCTCGGCTCTCGAAAGCCAGTCGGAATATGAATGAATATATGTAATACATAATCTATGCGTGTCGGCGCGCTAAGTGCCGCACGAGAAGTGGCGTGCACTCGTGACCAGTGCAGCCAGAAGTCAGTGAAAGTTTTTGGGGAAAAACTCGGAGGGTTTTTCGGCCCAAAACATGCACCCGAACTGGGTAGCAAGGTGAGCTGTGACGGGGCGGGTGGGCTCCGATCAGGTCACCGACATTGCAAGTGTCGAGTGCAGTGCGTCGGACGAATGTAAGTAGTTGGATTAAGTAACAGAACTACGAAGCATTTGTCTGCACCCTGAGAGAGGGAGTGGCGGCGGGTGCAAACAAGAACGAGGCTTTGCAGCGTGTACAGACTGTAAGCCGAGTCGAAGCGGTACCGCGGATGTGGACGGGAGCAAAGAGTGCTGCCCACATCGCTTACTAACACATAGATTAAATTCTACGCCGCCTCGTACCTCGGCTCGCTTAGAAAACCAGTAAGTTGAGGGCCTTACCCGAATCACATTGATAAGTTTCACTCTGGGGACACTTTATAATATATAGCTGTCTTGTACTAGCCTCGTGGACTAGCCTGGCGCTATGGACAAGTTGAGTGGGCGTTAACCCTTAACATCTCAAAGTCGTAGTCCAGACTGGCTACGAATCTAGTTGTCTCCTGGGAGACGATACTGATACAAGATCGCCTGTATAGTAGATATTGAAGATGTGACCATGAACCCAAGAATCCGTTGGATGATCTAGAATGCAGTACATTCAGTGGCGAGTGCATTCAGTTCAACTACTCAACTTGCCTGGGTGGTGAATAACTTATCGCCAAGGATGGATTCGTGTTATCAGTGATGATGAAGGACCATCCAGATATTCATGACAGAAGCGTGTCCGAATTGTGTATGACAACTTGCCGGAAGAAGGGCATTTGGATGGAGAAGATAGAACATTGATCGTTTTCCCGAGATGCTGTTCTTGTGTTGGAACTTGGCGGAAGTTGGTTGGAGGAATATTATATACATGGAGAAAGGGGAAGCAGAAGTTCAGAAACTCCGAGATCAGCGCTCAGCAATTAATCATATGTTGCACGACGCGACCGGTAACCACCCAGAATGTTCAATGATATAATGAAATCTTGACGTCAACTTTATGCCATCATGATCAATCGTGATAAAAGTATGAGGTGCAGTGAGTACCAATCACTATGAAGTCATCGATTGGATTCTGTAACGTCTCCAGCTGCAGCCTGCCTGCGGCTGGGTACCTAGGTAGTATTCATCATCTCCGCTTACTCGCAGTAATATTTACAAGCCTAAGTTTACGAGGCTAACGGGATCATTGCACATTGACAAGCACTGAGCACAGTACTACGTTGTTGCTTGATGCATAGTCGCTTGTCTTAATGCCAGTGAAATTGGTTGTCTAGACCTGCCCAAGCGTCTGCCCGAGAGTCTGTCTGACTATAGTAAGTTGGGGTTCTGGAGTCCGTATCTCTCGGCCCTTTTCCAGCATCCTTGCAGGTTGCTCGCTGTCTCTGGACTTGAAGCTACTGGCCCTGCCCACTTGAGAAAGAAGAGTTTAGATTAATCATTAATTGGTGGCACTTTTAAAGTTTATGCCTGTAAGGCTGAGGATGAGTTCGAGAGGGAATTGCGAACGAGACAACGTAGATACGAAGTACATCTTAGACAAGGAAGATCGTTAGAGAAGTAGACTTTTCTTTGAGAGGTTTGGACGTGCTATGAGCGGGAAAATCACCGTATGCGATTCTGCTATCGATATGAGTGTACATGAGCTGTATATATACGGTTTCGAATGGCTTACTAATACTAGACCATAATGAACATTAAGAGCATGTGGTGTAGGTAAAATGGAGCGGTCAAGGCAAGGGAATCGTGGAATCAGAGCACAAGGTAGGATTGAAAAAAAGAAAATGGATGTATCGAGTCACGTAGACGACTTAGAGCGTCTTCGTTGGAAGACATGGTCAGTGCGTAAAGGATATACTATCCTTACATGCCTTTCACCCACTGCAGTTTTACCAGTCCCTCCCCTAGAAGGGCGTGCACTAGTTATTACTAATCAGCAACATTCAGCGACACCAGATGATTCAGGGGTGAGTTTGACAGCTCAATGATATGATTTAAATTTCTGCAATGCATCATTCTTGTCCTCCAAAAATACTCGGTCGAATTTGCATCCCACTTGATTTATAAACAATGATAACTCTTCCAAGGCCCCAATGACCCACCCTCCTCCCCAAGGTATTTCTGAATACGTGCAGTGAGCAGGCAGGCAAGCGGAGCGATATTCCTTGTGCATCACGACGGAAGGGAGAGGGGAGGTCAATTGTATCTTTGAAGCGAATAATATCCGATCCATCAATATGCATAGGGTGCTCGATAGCCCAATCCGAGATTTTCTCGAAGTTCCTGCATTGATGACGGGTGTTAAAGTTAGGGTGGGGAATCTTGTGTCCCTCCACCCAGTACCATGTAATCACCGTCACGTTGGCATTGCATATGATATTCTGCCTAATCATTTCGATGCAGTGATCTGCAATGTAACGGTATATCATAAGCAAGAGTGCCTCAAGTCAGACAAAACATTTAAGAAGATGCGTACGGAAGGTGTCCTGGAACCCAGGATCTGTGGACCCATAATGCTCCAACCAAGAGGCTTTGTGAAGCCAGTTTACACAAGTGTGAGCCAAAGGGTTCCGTTAAACCTTGCAACCATGGGCTCGACAGCAACATTTGCTGGAGCTGCGATGCATAAATTGCTGTACCGTTTGACACTGTTTGCCCACTCACAGTAAATAGAAATGTCGTCACGCAGGCAAGCTGAAGGCGTACCCATTCATAGCATGAAAAGAGCATTGATGTGCAAATAAGTGTACCATGGATGATGGCTCCGAGTCAACCAAGGCCAGGGAATAACAAGCGACTCGTGACGAGGTTCTATACGCAACCTTTCTGCATCACCAAATAATTTCTCGTCTTCGTTGACGTATCAACGGCGAAGTACTGCGAGAAATCTAATTAGGGTTCCGCACGGGTAACACCGCGGGTCGGAAACTCAACACCGTACCCGTTACGGGTACGGGTACGGGTACACACCGACTCGTAAGTATTGCGGGTTTTGGAGAACACCGCGGGTACATTAACAAGAAGAGTGTATTAACAACAATAAAATGAATATTACTATTTTTCTTTGTCATCCTCCTCAGCCTCGACTTCGTTTTGCTTCCGTTTCTGACTCCTTACAGAGGCTAGAAGGTCCTCCATCGCCAGAAGATCACTTCTGCCCCAGGCTCCAAGGCAGAGAAAGGCACGAATTGTTGATGGTGCAAGTCGGTTGCGAGTGAAGTGAAGGAGCTGCCAAGCCTGTGAGAAGACACGTTCAACCGCAGTTGATGTCGCTGAACCAAGCATCCGTAGCAAAGCGTCTGTTGTGTTAGCTAAGTTTCTGATATCAGCAAAAAGCTTACATGGAGAAGCTTTCCGATGCGTTCACTACACTTCTCGAATGCTACTTTGATATTGCGGGAGAATACATCAGATGATGGAAGTTCAATGTTCGGACGACCTGCACAAAGAAGCTCGCGGAGTTCACGGTCATTGATTATATTAACAGGGCGATTGCTTTCAGTGATCCATTTCACAAGTCGAGCACTGAAACTGATGTCGAGCTTCTCTGTAGCAAAGTGTAGCATTTAGTTGTGATCCTCGAGCTCTCAGAGAAAGGCGCTATGGAGAATCATAGCACGGCGTTCAGAGGCTGTCAAAGTTCCCAATTTGGTAGGTCATACCCGTCCAAACACCGCCAACCCGCGGTAAAGGGTCGCGGTGTGCTCAAGGGTATGACTACCCTACGCCGTACCCGTACCCGTCAGCATAGAACCGCGGTGTTTCCCGTACCCGTGTGTTTCCCTAGAAGTCTTTGACCATGTCGAGGGTGCGGGGACAGTTGGGGACAAACAAGCTATTCACTCTGGGTCTAGAAGCCATCATGCGGGATGGAGCTATCGAAAAGACGTATACAGGCCTGTTCGAAGTACTGGCGTGGCATTACCGATGAATCACAGGCCTAGGATATCTATGGCGCTTCAAAACCTTCCAAATTCGGAGCATTTCAGATGCGGGATAGCGGACCGTATTATGCATCATGGCCCGTCTAAAAAGCCGACTTGGTCGAAGTTCCTCTCTCAAAGTACTTGCTTTTGGTTTAGTTCAGGTTTGCGTTCGTAAACACACATTTTTGGTTATGTGTTCAGCATCTCCACCAATCGCATGAGTACTGCGCTACAGCTGCAGTATTCCCAGCGCCATCGCGTTCAGTGGCAAACTGAATTACTTTCGGTGCGTCCCCTGCTTCTGTACCATTAGCCCGCTACTTACCCATAGAGGCTATCCTGTAGTTATAATGCATTAAATGCATGATAGTTACAAGACAAATGTATTGCATTAACCATTGTAACTATCAGCAACCTCTTACATAACATTACATAACATCTAACCTCCGAGGCACCAGGCAGAATATAATCCTAGCTAACCCTAACTAACCACTAACCACCTAACCACTGACCACTAACCACTAACCACTAACCCTCTAACCTCTAACATCTAGCATCTAACCTCTAACAAACCTCTAACATCTAACAATCTAACCTCTAACCCCCTCTAACCCCCTCTTACTAAGATTAAAAATTAATTCATTAGCCATTACAATTGTTAATGCAATACCTTATCTTGTAATTACAATGGTAATGCATTATTCCCCCAGGGTGGGGTGACCCATAACGACCTTTCTTCAAGCAGCTTTTTGCATTGTTACAGCGAGAGAGCTCTGAACCTACCGATACTATCGTCCGAATAACAAGTTCAATTCAGTACTAGTTGCATCCCATCCGAAATTGTGCAATAAGTATGGAACTTCTTCGGGACGCTTTACAAGCGAGCTATGATATGCCAGTATGGTGGCGCAGGGGTCCTTCTTCACTCCACATACGCAATTGTTACAACGAGAGACGGAAATTGAACTTTGTGCTAACCGAAGTGCTGCCACCGGTGCCGCATCATGCTTCCATGGGCTCATAGCGAATTATCTGGGTACGCGTCTAGATATCCCAGCACCCTCGCAGTCAGTGGAAAACTTAGTTGTTGTCGGTGCGTTCCTTGCTTCCGCATCATTGGCCTAGCTTCAAGCAGCCTTTTTGAATCAGTGCGAGAGACCTGGACTTCAAGATCATACAGTATCCGAATAACAAGCATAGAAATTATGCGACATGGAACAAATTTTGGGGCGCCAAGTAAGCGAACTGTCCTTCTCTTCGCTCCAATACGCAATTGTTACAGCACAAGAGTAGGAAATTGAATCTTGTGCCGACCAGTCAAGTTCAACACGGAGCCGCGATTTCATAGCTCCGGATATCCTGACCTGAGTTGGCAAGATCAAGTGATCTGAGGCGCAAGAAGGTATATAATCCCTACCCTGATGAGGTCTGTCGAACATCGACACGGTAGACATTCCTCTCGATTACAACTTGAACCATGCAGCTCTCCCTTGTTTTCAGCACACTCGTGTCCTTTGTTGCTCTTGCTGCAGCTTATCCTGCACCCAACGTTGAGGCGGGACGTGCTTGTGAGTACTTGTGCACCGTCACTCGAATCAGCGAGACTAATGTGCCACGCAGCTTTAGACACGCGCGGAGAACAAGACAGCGACCTGTTCAAATACGACGCATATGATCAGAAGCGCTGTAAGTTCTTATGCACTGTCACTTAAATCAGCGAGACTGATACATATGCCATGCAGCGTTGGACACGCGCGGAGAACAAGACAGCGACCTGTTCAAATACGACGCATATGATCAGAAGCGCTGTAAGTTCTTATGTACTGTCACTCGAATCAGCGAGACTGATACATATGCTACGCAGCGTTGAACACTCGCGGAGAACAAGACAGCGACCTGTTCGCATACGACTATAAACCACCTAGCGAGCGCTGTAAGTTGTCATGCACTGTCACTCGAAGCAGCGAGACTGATATGTCACGCAGCGTTGGACACTCGCGGAGAACAAGACAGTGACCTGTTCGCATACGACTATAAACCACCTAACGAGCGCTGTAAGTTTTCATGCACTGTCACTTGAAGCAGTGAGACTGATATGTCACGCAGCATTGGACACTCGCGGAGAACAAGACAGCGACCTGTTCGCATACGACTATAAACCACCTAACGAGCGCTGTAAGTTTTCATGCACTGTCACTCGAAGCAGCGAGACTGATATGTCACGCAGCGTTGGACACTCGCGCAGAACAAGACAGTGACCTGTTTGCATACGATTATAAACCACCTAGCGAGCGCTGTAAGTTTTCATGCACTGTCACTTGAAGCAGCGAGACTGATATGTCACGCAGCATTGGACACTCGCGGAGAACAAGACAGTGACCTGTTCGCATACGACTATAAACCACCTAGCGAGCGCTGTAAGTTTTTATGCACTGTCACTCGAATCAGCGAGACTAATGTTATGCAGCATTGTGAAATTGGGATGCGCCAGGAGTAATCATGTCTCCGGAAGAGGTGCTATTCTCTCTCTCTCTCTCTCTCTCTCTCTCTCTCTCTTCTCTCTCTCTCTCTCTAGTGTTTGAGTCTACTATCATCCTGATATATGACTTAATGCTTCTCAGCCTAGGATGAAGGCGGTGTCATCACAGTGATGGTGTTTCAGTCTCGTTACGTTCTTTTAGTTTGCTGAATGCTGTTGTTATGCTTGGCGTGAATTTCACATCCCAGTTGTCTGCTCATATGACAGTGAAAGAACATAGCCTAGTCCCTGCCAAATCGACATCACGCAGCCGCGTGACGCTCGAACGACAACAAAAATCTGATTCTACTTGGATCTGATAAAGGTAGAGATGATTTTGCATCGGTTGGTTGCAATAGACCTCTTGATGTGTGTCCTACACGCGAAACACTAACATGCTTTGAGTGGCAAGTCTAGACTACTATGTCTTTGAGATGTTAAGAGCTTGATGTAACACTCGACTTGTCCGTGGTAGTATACGCTAGGCTGGTCACGAGCCTAAGCCCCTGGGACCTTTAGTGATACTGGATGCTGAAGAACTAACCAATCATGACCAGTCCGAAAAGCACTGTCCTAAGACTCCAGGGGCTGATAAAGACTAACTAGAACATTGGGGACATATCATCACTTGGGCTAGTCACTTCATATGTTAAGCGAGTTCTGGAGCAATCGACCGACATCAATTTCCGCCTCCCCGAGCCCTTATTGCAATACTTCTATAAACGACTGCTCGAAGGCACTACGTCGAGCAAGGAGATCAAGGAAGAAGTTGCGTTCAGGGAACGCTCTGAAGCATCTCAAGTCACTCTGTTTATGCATCCGCAACTTCAATGCTTTCGGATGGTGATATTCCCCTGGATGATGTAGATGTGGCACTTCTTCCCCTCGCGACATCAATTCAGTGACAGCAAGCTTTCCGCTTTGCTGGAACCATGCTGGATTACATGTTGGAGAGGGCGCAGGAAGCCGCACGGTCCTAGTCAGGAATGCTACGCATACCGTGCGTCCACTGGCCGGATAAGGCCTAAATCAGGGCCTCGTGTAAGCCTGGTGGCTTACGTCCGCCTACACATATGGTTCATTGGATCGTCGACACCTCTTTCCCTTAGCTTGTACCTTACCGTCGTCGTCTCGCAATCCAGAACGTGCTTCTGTTTTGTTTTGTGTGTTTCTTCAGTGCTTCTCGTCATTGGCCACGACTTGTTTCCACCTCGGTAACGTTGCCGCTCTATCACGGCGCATTTTACGAGCTCTGACGCACAGCGGCGACATCGGTAAGACGCTTTTCTCCACGACAAGAGCGTCAGGGGCACTACTTCCAGAACCACAAGGTGATGTCCGAGTCAGCTATCAACCTCTTGACTCGGTGAAAGCCGCGTTGATGACGAACCTCTCATGTGCAGTACCTAGTTGCTCCCAAACTAAACAAGTGAACCGACGTCCGCACGTGAGTGGTATACAACTTGTGTGAATAGAGTATTTTTGCTAAGAATTTATCAGACGGGAAAGGAAATTTTGCTTCCGTGCGCGCAATCTAATTAGCCAAGGGCCTTCATAAGTTCATATCATACTTGGCAAAGACACTCTAATGAAACTAGTCTAATGATCTGATGCCATTGCTGCAGTACACTTACTCATATTGAGGAGTCGATGTGACATCGTGCGCCGTAACTGGTATGCACTATACAATTCAAGAGATTCCGAACCAGTCGGAACCAACCGCCTAACCAATCGCAGCTGGTTACAATTCAAAACCCTTACAGGTGGCATGACATGGCATGACTTGGAAACTGCCACGTCCAAACCACGTCTTGAACTTCGTCACTATGGGTGTTGGTGTTCCAATCAATGGCTCGTACCTAATTTCCATCTCGAAGTATCATGCATCATTCCGACACAAGTACCCTCAAACGCAAACAGACCATTTGTGGACGGCAGATGGTCACGCTAGCCAGCACCGAGGCCAAATCGAGGCAGCATCATACTCCGAAGCTATGGACTTCTAAAAGGCAATATTGTGCTCGTCCATGTCACGTGTATTTACTTGACCCTAAACAAGACCTACAGGTGATTGCCTTGCTGTCCAATTCAGGGCCCGGGTATGCCTGTAGATACATACAAAATCAACTTCTATATAAGGATCGCATTTCAAAGAGGCATCGACTAACTTCGGGTAAGGGGACCGACATATTGATAACTTATATCTCTGACCTTCTGAAACGTGGCATCCGAGAGCTGGGCTGAGCAAGCACCTGGGCGATTCGATATACATAGGTGGTAGGAATTTTCCTCTTGTTGTAACAATCCAACATATTGTGTGCCATCTCAAGCCTTGCCGAATCTCGGGCAATAGTACGAAGACAAGGTAGTGCTATTTTTTGCGAGGGCTTCTTACTGACTGTCTGATTCACAACAGACACACTGACTTCAGATCCAAATCATTCGCGAGTTATGCGCCAGGAATATTACTCTCAGTACTCTCCTGTCGATGGAGTCGACGATGACAGTACGAAACTCCTTGATAGTGGTACAGCAACCAGACCTTCTCCAAGATCCCGCTATCATCACTTATGGTCATGGCTAAGCCACGGTGTGCTGATGTCCATAACGATGCTGTTTTTCACGCTATGGGCACGGGCGCCTTCGATAGACGACGTAGTTCTGTACTGTGGGTGGACAGATAGCGTCAATGCACAGGAGCTTATTTACCCTTCGCAGCTCCAGCCAACGAGGCTATTGAATCCATCGGCATTATCAGATTCAACGGAACCCTGGACGCTCCTTCCATATATCGTGGCAGTCCGTCCCCAGAAATCGACGCCGTTTGGGAGGAAATAGCTGTCGATGGTTGTATCATGTTTCTCTCACGTCGTATGCAATCATTAATCGGCAATGTTGTCCAGCGCGCTCAGTTCGCATGACGGCTGAACAACTGCTCAGAATAGGGAAGAAACCTTCTCCCGCCATGGCAAGATATCCAGACGAATATGGCGGAGGTTATATGGTAACGATTGAAGGCATTCACATGCTCCATTGCATAGTGGGTTGTAATACAGGGGAGCTGGACTATCTTTTCTCACTCTCATCATTAGAACATGCTTCGCAGAGTCAGCTGGGGTGACCATTACAGATCCTCTGATTTTGCTATCCACGACTCCCCCGAAGGATTCCGCACTCATCTCGGTAGGTATATTGTTTCCTTCTCGGCCCAAGTCCTGCTTATGTTGTACCTCAGATCACTGCATCGAAATGCTCAGGCAGAACATAATGTGTCGTGGTGACGTGGCAATGCTCACTTACGATTGGGTGGAGGGATCCCTTGATCCTTTGCCCAACTTCAACGTTCCCCATCAATGCAGAAACTTCGAGAAGATCTTGGATTGGGTAGATGAGCACCGCGTTATTGTCCCTACATCCGAGATGGTCCGCTTGGAGGATACCGTCGACCTGCTTTCCCCTCCTTAATTGCATTATTGATATACTTCCGAGTCGCTCCCGATGACGGGTTTAACTTTAAACATGGATCACGATATGACGGATGTAAACCACATAATTGCCCTTAAGAATCTTGCAGTGTCAGTGCATACTGCAATTACAACTCCCGCTGAATATCACATAAAGCCGTTTGTCAAAAGTTGACCGCGCTTGTCCTTTGTCGCTATAGAAGTCCATTCCGAATCCTCTGCCTGCGTTACCATGAAATCAAGAAGATCTGGAAAACGTACACATTGACACAGGATACCTGTGTTCATGGTGGGCTGGAGGCCGTACCGTGGTGCAGCGCGCTCCACATTCTGCGCAGAACAGACTACTAGACCGTCGCTCAGCTTCTACTATTACCAGTCCGCTGTCACAGCATGGAAACTTGTATTTCACCCGTTCCTTCTATATTATGCCCCCCGGCGAGGAGGTGGAGAGGCAGGTGTTTGCCATGGTTTGCGTAGGGCGTAGAGTAGCTCATCAATGATCACCATTGCCAGGCCTCGCCAGAGGCAGGCAGGGTCTGGGTCTGCACCGCTCCACCGTAACCTGATCCTGCGAAGTACTTCACAGTAGTCTATGAATTCTGGAGACCCGGGCTCGTTCTCGTGGGTGTACTTATAAGTTACCTTATCAATGCTTGCAAGGTTTCTTAAAATACTAGTGACGTCCTACAGGTGCAATGACACAACAAGTTCCCCGGCGTATCTGTCATTCGACTCGTAGACTTTGATAGCATCTGTGGTTTGTGTGTGCAAGCTGCGCTGATATGATAGACATATTGCAGAGAGCTTAGAGAGACCAAAACCCAATGGCACTGGTAAATCGGCACTTCCCGAGTTATGACCTGTTATGTTTTGTGGTCTCTGGCTCTTTTTTTGTTGTCGTCTAAAGTTTAAACAGTATGTCCCTCTGTCGCATTTGGTAGAGATATAAAAGAAGTAGGCCTAGCTAAAGTACCGTCACTATGCGCTCAACGTTGTGACTACTCTTTCTTGCTTCAAGGCTTGCCAATTCATCTTAGTAACGTCAACGGTTATCATGTTACTAATCGTCTGGGTCCGGCTCTGCATTGTTGATCTGTGCACGTTGTATGGTGAGGTCAATGCCACGAGATTTGATGCGGAGCAAGGCTTACCACTCCCACGACACCAGCACGCTTGTCAAGGTCGAGATCTCTTGTGACTAGCTCCGCATAGTTGCCCTGTACACATTGTATAGTGAGGTCAATACCACGAGCTTTGATGGGGAACAAGGCTTACTGGTACTATCCCAGCGTTGATGTCCACAAGGGACGTCAAACCAAGGAGAACACAGAAGGCAGTAGAGAAGCGGGCAAACATGATAGTGAGTTGGTCTTAGACTAGAGAAGGTTGTTCAATAGTGCTATCTGACTGTGACAATGCTCAGCTTTTATATTCCACAGAAAAGCTCCTAACAGGGCATAAAAGAAATCAATCTTGGACTTCTTACATGGCGATGCAAAGGAATTTCCAAACATATGACAGTGCTAACGGAATTGAGACGAATGGTTCCAACTCGGCATTCGTCAAAAGGCGCTCGTTGGTTGTCAATGCATAACGAATACTGTATAGGGCCACAAGATCCGTGGCAGGGCCGATCCCTAATGCCTATATACTTATCGCGGTCCGTGTACTTTGGTTTTGATTCTATGAGATAACGCATACTCGTGCATACATAACAGAGCATCTAGAAAAAAAAACGTTCCGAATGCAATCGAATCGTAGCGTCACGCCAAGGCTATAGACCACGGCCTCGATCGAATACTATGTGTACCAATTTGTCACCGGGAGCTTGCGTCTAGGGACTGTAGTCGAGTTCGTTCATGGATGTCAATTGGCGACATGGCCTGGTGGGGCGTAGTAGTCGGTAACTATATTCCGCTGACTGTGTCCTTTATTTCATCGGCAAGTCAGGACCGAACATCGCATTAGATGATCTGCTTGTAGAAGGTCTTGAACGCTACGGCTGCACCGAACCGATGGACTTCTGGGACGGAAATTGTAGTTTATTGAGTGGTTGCATGCCCAGGATCGAAGTCAATTCAGCCGCGTCAGGTACAAATATCTGCAGCACCAAAAACTGCTTGCAGATACTTAAGACACAGTGTAGTGCTGTCCGATTTCCATAGGAAGACCCAATGGAAGAAAGACAGCGGTTCCTTCTGTTATGGACGAGACACAAAGCCATTAGCTAGGAGTGGCACATCGAGGGTAGTTGTGGTACATGTAACAATAAAGACTTGGAACTAGACACGTAGTGCTGGCCAATGCAACTCAAGGATAAGTATCACATAGTACAATAATTGATAGATGATGGTTTGAAACTTGTTGTTACATGCAGAGCTGCGAGACTACTACTTTGTATCTGGTCTGCCTAGGGGTATATGATATGCCAATTTGCCAAAGAGCTTACTTATTATAGGCAGACCGAATAGAAGACAGTCGTTCCTTCCTACGTCTTAAAGCCGTGGTTTCCATGCACGTCACTCAACAGCAGGCGCAGGCTATTGTCGCTCAATACGAGGGCGACGATACTGTGATTGAACAGTTTAACGAGATTTGCAATGAGGGATTTAGGTATGATATCGATTACTTACCCGTGAATGATTTTTGCTACACGCGATATTTCTCCAGTTACACATCGTCTATCAAGTTCTACGCGATCGATATCGTGCTTCGCAATGTATCATACCTTCTCGCTGCTATTCCAAAGACTTTTGACTCTAAATCAGACTTGGTGATGCAACCACTCCCCCTTGGCACCATCCGCGATCTCCTTTTAAACATCTCCGATAACACCAGTTTGCCTGTACCAGAACTCAGAGGCTTCGACGATTCCCTCGCATGCTATCCGTTCCATTATCTCTTCCTCCGCCTTCCATCACATAATGCCCAGTCTCTCTCATCGTTGCGATCGAGCGGAGCACTCACTCCGCGTCAAGACGCTCTCCTTGATCTTAAGTTAGGAACCGTCCTTCATTCCCTGCACTCAATCCAAAACGATTGGTTCGGTGTCCCAGGAACCCAGCCGGACGAAGATGTGTGCTACAGCTGGCAGGATACCTTCATGCTGCTCCTGGATGGGCTGCTGTGCGAGCTTGAAAGCACTGGAGAGATACAAGGGACTTTGGTAGAGGACA
The DNA here is from genome assembly GCF_016628075.1 of Suillus paluster. Classification (NCBI taxonomy): domain Eukaryota; kingdom Fungi; phylum Basidiomycota; class Agaricomycetes; order Boletales; family Suillaceae; genus Suillus; species Suillus paluster. Next base: position 176,178 of record NW_024537611.1, read on the forward strand.
TACGAAAGTACCTGTCCCGCGCCATCGGGTCGTTTTTATTTGAAGACGCGGAAGTGCCTACATTGGTCTGGTCGACAGGTTCGGCGGATGATATATATGTCCAGGTCTCGCAGCCTTGTGGACCGAACGAGGAAGCTACAGTGGACATTGCGTATGTGATGCCGACGTTTGATCGGGTGGTGTGGGGAGACCCAATGTTGGAAGCATTTTTTATGCCACCAGGACCGAGCAAGGCGTTGGAAGAAGGGTATCTAGAAGGAGAGGGTGGAACGTTGATCATTTTCCCGAGGCAGAGGACAAAGAGGATGTGGTATACGCTGTTTTTGGCTTTAGTTGTACTGGCAGAAGTTGGAAGAGATAAGGAGAAAGGGGAGGCGGATAATGGAATGCATCAAAAGCTCTGCTGGGCAAGAGATGTCCTCCCGAGATGCGTTGAGTCGTTGAAGGACGCGCCGTGTTACTAGAATGATAGTCTTAGCTTTACGCATGAAGTGAACGCATAGATTTCATACATACCAGATGAGTACAGCATTATGAATCATCAGCTGAAGTCATCTCAACATCTACTGCGGCCGGGGTAGCAACTGGGGTTGGGCCATCATTTCCCGTGAGTTCACCTTCCACAATATCTTCCTCATCGCTACTCTGTCCTTCTTCGAGTTCCCTATTGTCGGGAGTCACTGTAACTTCATTCTCATTCGTCATCTGAATGTCTCCATGGCCCATACGTGGATCCCATTCGAGCTCTTCGGGCTCTTCCACCTCCACTTCGACGCGCTGCTTCCACTCGAATTTATCCCTAAGCATCATCACAGCCCTGAACAGCACGTTCTACACGGTGATCGTGCGCACTCCGTATCTCCTCGCATTCATGGAGCACATCCTCGTGTGTTACCCGACTACCCGCGGCAGGAGGATGAGTAGTCTGAATGCCATTCGTGGCGATGGCACCACGGGTGGCCATACACTCCGCTAGACGACGGACAGTAGCAGTCTCCATATTGAGCACGTCAGTCGTCTGCTGGTTGCGCAAGAGAGGGATGAGGTCATTGTCGAGCTGAGCATCCGTCATTCCGACTGCTTGGATGCAGAGCGATCTTCTCATACATGATGGAGGCAGCTCGGACTTGCGCCTGAATAAGTTGGGACTGCGCCTGAGGCGATGATAGGGATTGGGAGAAGCTGTGCGTTTGGGAGAGAATGACATTGTATTTGGAGAGGATGTCTGGCCAGGCGGGCATGGCGTTTTGTCCGCCGACATCGATTGTGCGCTGTAAGGTCTGGATTGATTCAATAATTTGGTTAGCCTTAAATTTTAAGAGCTCAAGTTGAGCAATTGGAAGTGACTTTGAATCGAAATGAGAGCTGGGGGTTGTTTGTAGTCATGATAGATTGACTCCAAAAAAGGGAATTTTGGAAGCGCAATGGTTCATGAAGCTCTTGCATAACAAGACCAAACTAGTCGTTATGTCGATGTGACCACCTACTCTCCTAGCCTCGGTTGTTACTCTTCTTTTCACCAATTATTGTCAGAATGTTGTCGATTTTTGCTCGTCGCATTGTGTCCAGTCTTCCCGAGTTGCGCACCAATGTTTCGTCTTCGTCGGTGTTGACTTCGTCCGCATTCGCGGCGACGCGTCGTACGTTCTTCACCTCGCGTCGTATCCAGTTGCCCGCTGCTGCGTCAAAAAGCGCGTCAACCGCAGCAGCAGCGAAGAAAACGATGAAGAAAAGCACAGCTAAGAAAGCTGCTCCAAAGAAGGTGAAAGTTACTACGAAACCAAAGTCCAAACCGAAGTCCAAACCGAAGTCAACGGCAACGTCCAAGAAGATTGTGCCGCCCGGTTAGTGGAACTATTTGGCTGTACTTGTAATTACATGCGTGCTAATAATGCCGCTATAGGACCCAAGAGGGTGCCCAAGTCTGACCAGCCTCCTTCTCGTCCCCCGAATGCCTATCTGCTTTTCTTCTCGAGGCTCGTCCAAAGCCAGAAGGACAACATCAAGTCTAGTACAGACACCCAGGCCGTGGCCAAGCAAGCTGCTGCTGCGTGGAAGGGCTTCACTCTCGCAGAGAAACAGGTCATTTACATTGTCGTATCTGAGATGTGTCGTGCTAAATCGCTTTTCACAGCCTTTTCACGACGAGGTTGAGGTCTTGAAGAAGGAGCATGAAGAGAAGTTACATGACTATTGGAAGACGGCCTCTCCTCAGATAGTCAGGAAAATCAATGCAGCGTCGCAAAGCTGACGGAAAAAAGAAGATTCACCGACCCCGTCAAGAGGGTGACCACATACGCCCCATGGGAGCTTTCTTCAGGTCACTTTTGTTTGCTTTTGTTATAATTTAAAGACTCACAACAGTTCACACAGATTCATCCAAAATTTCCGTCAATCTGATGATGGTAGAGCTATTCAAGCAGCCGGAGCTACTATCACAGGTGGAGGAGCAGTCAACATTGCTCGCGAAGCTGGCAAGCGGTGGAGGGCCATGAGCACCTCTGATAAAGCCGTAAGTGAACGCTGCTGACAATTTTCTTCAATGATTGACAATGTCCTTTTAGCCCTATGTGGAAGCTTCCCAGAAAGCACATGCCGACTGGCAAGCAAGCCACCCCAACAAGAGTGCCTCTGAGAGTGCATCATTGTAGAAGCTTACATGTCAGGAAGCAACAATTCTGCTTACATCAGACCTCCCATTCTTTTTTGTTGCAGGCTTCATCATCACTTGCCCACTTCATCGCCAACATCCAGTCCAATGAGTTACTTTTTATTACACACGTATATAATGTCTGAATTTATCCGCATGTCCCTCTAGCTTGACGCTTGTCCCTCTAGCTTGACGCTTGTCCCTCTAGCTTGACGCTTGTACGATAGGACTTTCTGGTTGCGTCGTGGCATCGATATGCACGTTTCTCAAGCACACAGACCCATGTTTGATACTCGCGATTAAATAATGTTCACACAAAGGCGCTGCAGGCATGTTTTTTTCCGGCTTACAAACCGACTAAATAAGTAGACGCATCCCCAGTTTTCAGACGACAGCTGGTGCGTCGTTTTGACCCACATCCAGCTTGGAGACAGAGACTCCATGTGGGCCGGATCAAACGTCTGTATGTAGGGATGTTCACCGTTTGGCGGCCCCTTGCAGACTTAAATTGGGTCGATGGTGGTTTTATCCCTAAATTCGCTGAATACAGTATTAATATGGCTGCAAAAGAAAAATCGACACTGACACTACATAGATGAAAATATCAGGCAAATGTATATTTCATATAGCCTGGCTCCCAAACATGCGGTTATCGATTACCGACTGTTCAAAGAACCACCAATACGGTATGTGAGGAATACCCCAATGGCATATAGCAACATATATATCGTGTATCGCTAGAAAAACAAAAATGTAACAGCAACAGAAAGCAAGAATCCCAACAGAATATTTGGACATCGTGATCATTATCTGCCACCCAAAACTGCATTTGCACTAGAGCCCTTGCGACTTCTCCTCGAGATAAAGCCATACAACTGAGGCTACGACATCGCCTTGATGCTGCTCAACCGTACCACAAGAGGAAGTAGCGACACATTCTCACTCGACGCGTAGTACTGTACGCAGTCCAAATGAAACTTACACAAAAAAGAATCGTCAGCCAGGACTGTGATAACTGGGTAGACAACACAACATTACCTTGAACCTAGAGACAAGCAGCGTCAGAACGTGACTTTCCAAATAACGCACGCAGACGACGAGGTGCTCACCAGTGGTTGAAGTTGGACTCGAACTTCTTGAGGAATTCCCACCGTTTATTCATCGCTTGGTCGCCGTCGTCGCTCTCGGCTGCTGCGAGCGCTTGATTGGCGGACTTGGTGAAAGAAGGAGGTGTACAGAGCGAACGTCGAGCATGTGACTATCATGCGGGAGTATGCCTGCCAGTGCGACGGTCAACGCGTGTCTGTGTCCAAGGTAGTACACGTACCCTCAGCAGTTTGGCACTCGTCAACATGCATTCTTTCAAACACGTGTCCAGAAAGTCTACGTGATCCCTCAGGAGCTGGTCCACGGTGGTCACCTTGGCTAATTTCGCCTCTAGTGCCCGCCAGTTAGGTTCAAGAACCTCAAATGTCGTGAACGCCAGTATTTGCTGGACGAATGCGAGCATGCGAGCTCTTAGGAGCGCGACTCGCAATCGCCACTGCTCGAACTCGGGGTGGTTGGGCACAGAACGCCGCCAGGGAGTCGTCTTCTGTTCTATCCACATCGATGCGAGCGACTGCTCTACATGCTTGAGATGTAGGAGGAACCGGAAGAGGAGCTGGTAGCGCAGAATTGTTTTGCGGGAGATGACGAGTGAAAGCGGGAATTTCACGTTGTAGTCGAGTGTAAGGGCATCGATTGCTTGTTTGGAGTGAGCAAGGACGGTGGCACAGATTGTTTATGTACATACCAAGCATGGGCTTCTTGTCATCCTTCTCCTTCTCCCTGTCGCGATCCTTCTTTGCGTCATCATCTGGCACGCCCTCGCCTTCCTCACCACCGATCACAGCCACTCACGCTGATGACCTTGAGTAGCCATTCGTACAAACCGCTACTCGCGATGCTGACTCGCACATCTTCGCGGAATGCGGCATCTTCCCCCGTAAGTGAGAGGTCGAGCAGACTCTGTAGCTTCACAATACTGACACCCTTCGCGGGCTTCTTCAGCTCTATATGGGCAAGGTCTAAGAGGTGGGTGAGGAAGGATGAGGAGGAAAGGAAGAAATAACGCTTGAGAGAGCGGAGCCGAGGTATGAGCTGTTGATCCTGCAGCAGGAGACGTAGGAGGGTGCGGTTCGCGTGTGTGTATGCATCTTCGATGAATTTGTAAAGCCTGGAAATACTCGTAAAAAGACTAAAACCGGAACCAATGGAAAGACCTACTTTTCATCTTCCATGGACAGCGACTTATTGGTTAAATCCTTCTGATCAGCTTGCACCTCAATCCCACATTCACGTATCACGTTAAGATATTTGCCTGCAAGTAGAAACTTGTGTTTCCAACCCTCAAGAAGGGGCGGTATGCAAGCACCACCAGGTAATCGACCCCCAGGAGTACGTGGCGGTGGAATACCTGTGTGCTGACGCTTCGAAGAGAGCGTCGAACCATCGCGAAGCTACTCAGACATCAGCCCACATGCACCCTTTTTTTCCTGACACAAAGCTCACTGTATATCGCCTCTCCCAATATTCATCCGTGTAATCCACTTCCAAAATGCCCTTGCTGATGAACTTGCTCTCCTTCACACACAGCTCCTCGTATGGGTCTTCGAGGCGACCCGTGGTTGTCCATACTCGAAGCATCTCGACGTACGGCACCCCCGCAGCGGTTAGAAGAGTGCCGTATACTTTGACTGCGGTGGGATCGCCTGACATGGTCTGCATGCGCTCGTATATTACTGTTAGTACTTCCCCGCCCTTGACATTAATAGGTGCGTCTGACGTGCTCTTCTTCATGTCGGACAAAACCGCCTTCAGCTTCGCCCCGCCGAGCCCAAGCGCCTCGTCTCGTGCTGCTTGCTCTGGATCGGACTCGGAAGAAGACGAAGAAGATGAGGCGTCGTCGTCATCGGTAGTAGCCAGTTCGAGGATAAGTTGGTAAATAAGGGATAGGGTATGCACTGTTGGGTGAACATAGAACCATAATTTTTGTAGACTGAATTGCGGGGAAGTGTTAAAAGCATGTTCGAGCTGAGAGAGGAGTGTTTGGTAATCCTTTGGAGGCGTAAGTAAGACAACGCTCGGAGGATAAGAAAGACCAACTTTGAGCATGTCCCGGATGGCAGCGCAGAGGGCATGGTTGACAAGCCCAAAATCGAGGTGGCTGCGGCTCTCCACGAAAGAGGAGATGGCAGTATAATAAGTGCCGAGGGGTAGTATCCGTTCTGTTAGGTCTCGAAGGGACGAATCTGAAGAGAATATGAGCGACATTGACCTCCACTCACATGTCAGACACACCTAGAGGAGAGGACACGACAAAACTTATTCCCTTGAGTGGGTCGTCATCTTCTTGCGAGTATTCGGGATGATAAGAAATATATGTCCCCTCAATGCCCTGTAGAGGTTCAGCAGGAGGACGAAGTGAAGCACTGCGCAGATGCACAAGTATAAAGAAGAAACAAATTGCTCAGGATCAGTTAGAAGGTAAGTGAACCAAACACCCGGTCATTTCTATTGAATATGAACCGAACCAAAAAATGAGAATCGGACAAAAGGTTTGAGACGGATGGAAAAGCAAAGCGGCGACGGAAGAGTAGTGACACGAATCAGGTCACTGCATCCCAGCTAATAACGAAAAAATCGACCAAAACACTTCGAGCATAACGACAACTTGTAAAGACGTACCATCAAGACATAGAGGAGATCCTCCAAAATCAAAGCTTCTTGTATATCCACCGGAAGATTATCCAATACATCTTCCCTTGTCTTTCCCTTTGACTTAGGTATCGATGCAGATGCACCGACGCGCGAGTTCAAGGGTGCGCGCACGAATGAAATCTCAGCGATAAATGACGGCTCATGGCCTGCATGTCATCACTACTTTAGTATGCAAATCATTGAGGACTGTCACGTACTTTTGCCACGACTTTCTCGTGATGAGCGTACGCGCACATCTCCATCTTCAAATATATCGTCGTTCAGTTGTCTGTTTCTGCGAACGGAAGCGATAGTGCCTGTGATCTGAACCATTGGTCGATTGTCTGCATGTCATAGGATACATAGTAGGTAAAGAGACTCGTACGTACCTTGGTATACTCTTTTGCAGACAAACCGAGGTTCTTCTTGCGGCCTCCTGGACGCGTTCGTGGGGTGTAAGGGTCCATAATGGATGTCTAGTGTAACTTGCAGATGTTAGAATGACGCGGTAGATGCACAAGACGCGTGAATTGATAACTGTTTACTGTTTTTGGTAGTCACGTTTTTCTTCCAAATCCACTTCCGAAGTTCCTCCTCCGTGCAGAGCTCGGAGCCGTCTAGAAATTTGTTGGGGGCAGCTCGTTTAACCGGAGGGCACCCTGATATACATTGAAGAGGTGATTCTTACGCTGCTGCGAGGGCGCGTCCTAGGCTGCAGCGATCTAGAAACCTGACCGGGACCACCATGCAGTGCATACTAAGGCTGCATATTACTAACCCGGCGGTTGCTAATATCCTTCTCCGCAATCCTTCTCGCAAACCTCTACAATCCCGTTGCACTCCCACTTGGAAGCGTTCCTCCCTCCGACCAAAAGCCACGGAATCACTCGTAGCCTAGCCCTTCAGATGACGTCTGTATGCATATGAACCCATCACACCCCACAGGGACATCCATTTATCGGCCGCGCGTCTGCTTTGAAGTTGAATATACACTCTGATGTACTGGTGCGTTTGCGTCCTGCTTTTATTCGATTTGAATTTTGGACTGACTGTTGTTCGTGGACGGTCCTGCGACGAAGAGATCCGTTCGTCATCCTATACCAGTTCCACCTAGACTCCGTCCCTAATCATCCGCATAGCACGTGTCACTCCCGCTTCTTGTGCTCCCCGCACATATATGATTAAACACACCCCAGAACTGCAAAAAAAACTAACGGCGCAAAGGCTCGAGCACCTAAGCTCCGCTCGCCATAGCAGTAGCAGGTCCAGGATAAACCCTCCCCATAGTCTCCTTGAACTCTTTATCATCCCTGCCTCGTCTGCGTAACGATCACCTGCAACACATAGGCATCTCCCCCAGGTCGTGAATACCATCTAGATTGTTCTCAACAGTTGGGTGTTTGAAGCACCGGGCTCTTGGGGCGCGAACGGGGGGTGGAGCGTGGTAAGTGCGGAAGCGAGCAAAAGCTTCTGGGGCTCCGGAAGCTAAGGACGTGATAACGACTGTATAATCATTCCTCGTGCATTTCCATGGTCGGCTCCGAAGACCAGAGGCAGAACCTTAGTGCGTCAGATTTCAGCTATGTAGTAACCAGTTGCGCCGCAAGCTCACTCTCCTTGCGCAAGTCGGCGATGCGCTCAAGGACTGGCGGCGGGTTAACAGCTCGTTCACGCGTGCGTGGTCGAAATCATCACTCATTCATCATTGTCAGTGGATTTCGAACGAACTTGAACTCGAACCTTTTTCTCGGAGCCCCTGAACTAGGGGGGACTGGCTATGATGTGGTCGACTCGGACAAATACATGATACTTATTCCAACCTCCCCCCGGTCGTCAGCCTACCTAATTATCAAAAATGGAAACTTCCGCCTGAAAAGTATGCATATATGGTACAGCCTAGTACTTGGACTCTGTGAAATTATCGTATGTGAACCCCAATCGCCCCGGGCCGAGAAGATAGGCACAATTATTGCAGGCACGATCAATCTGTTCAGCACTCGGTTTATTATACTTGTACGTCTTTCCCTCTTCGGGGAGTATCAACTGTGGCTTGAAGGCAAAACCTTCCGCAGTTTTAGCATCGACGTCGCTGAGAATTCTGTTGAGACGATGAATATTGCGGTCAGATTAGATAGAAATAACTTGAAAAACACTCACGACTTAATGAACAAGAATGGAAGTGTCTCGGCGCAGCTCCCAAACTTCTGCCCGTTCGGCTTCACCATGGTCTGGTTTTTCAATCTCTTCTCCTGCAGGCCATCCGCAATGAGCGCATCTTCCCTGCTGTCTCGTACCTTTTCCCTCTCTGTTTTGAACTCTTTTTTGCCAGGAACATTGGACATTATGCATATGCGTGTGACCTTCTTGCTCGCTTTTCCTTGGTCGAACACTGTCATCTGGATCTTCTGAGGCTCGTTGTTAGCGGCAATGTAGGCCTCAACCTCGGCGTTCTCGGGCCTGGTTAGTCGACGCCAAAAGACGCAGAACAGACATGCGAGGGGATAGTAGTAATTCTCTCTATTTGCACCTGTCGGCGAAGTTCCAGTAACGGAGAAGAACCATCCGACAAGATCAAAAATGGTCTCGAGGTTGAACTCCTTATTCTTGACCTGGTACAAGGCGGTGATGTGACTCTGTAGAAATGGCTTCGGATTGGTCTCTTGACTGAATTGAATTTTAGAACTGCCTCAAGTGACGTTCATAATCAGTCAAACTTACCTGATGCTCACAATTTTATCCACTACTTTCGTCAAACTGTCTCTGGCAGTTTGCACCACGTTATAGGCATCGGGATTCCCCTTGACTTTCCCGAGGAAGGCTATGATCTATGCATCGGGAAATAAACGAATGGGCGACGATTTATCCCACCCGACTCACTTGGGACCTCTTCCACTTGAATGCAGAGTCTTTCTCGGCCTCGTCCATGAACACCATGTTGTTGAACGCTTTAAGGAGCTTGGTTGGTACTAGTGCGGCATCTGGTACTGCCTCTGTGCTACAATACAGAGTGAGCGGGAAAACGATAAGAAAATACCTAGCACTAGCCTTGCCACAATTTCCTCCTGCATTGTAGCCTGGACGTTGACTGGTGTGGCATCATGTACCACATTCATCAGTACTGCCTCCTTGCTACAATACAGTGTGAGCGGGAAAAGGGTAAGAAAGAACTTAGCACTGACCTTGTTCTGAGTTCCTGCATTTTAGTCTGGACGTTGAAAGTTAGCACCTCCGCATTTTGTAGTAGGCAGAAGCGCCGAGTCGTAGGCGATCATCTTTTCTAGCTCCGATGTTAAAGGTGAAGAATCTTTGGGGCCTTGATGCAGAAGAAACGAAGTTACGAACCATTTCTCGATTTCGTATGCGAGGAATGATGTCAATGTGACACCGGGATTTTTCCACTAGTCTAAGATGCAGTCAGATCAATGACTATACTGCTTATGCCTGGCACTTCCATGGCGGCGATGCGTATGTAAATTCCTCAATTTCGTTTGCGAGGAATGTTTGTCAATGTGACATCAGGTTTTATCTTAGAATCACGAAGGGGACTTACTTACAATGGCATATCTGCTGAATGGAAGTTACGAAACATTCCTCGATTTCGTGTGCGAGGAATGATGCCGTGTCAATGTGACCCATTAATTACGGCGACGTAATATGTAAGAGCATTCCGAAGTCCCCGATTTCGCTTGCGAGGAATGTTTAACGATCATTCACTCATCAGGTTTTTTATTAGAATCATGAAAGGGACTGGCTTACTACAATAACCTATCCGCTGAATGGAGGTCACGAAACATTCCTCCGTGTGTGAGGAAATTCTGACTAGTAGTCTAAGACCCTGTCAATTCAATGAGCTGCTGTACTACCGTGAGTACTTACACTGTACAGGCACTTCCATTGCGGCGAAGTGTATGTACTTACCATGGCTTTTCTAAAGATTGAATCAGATCAATGATTACATAGTACTACTTACGCCCTGGCACTTCCATCGCGAAGAAGCACACAGCATGTGGGAGCATCGCCGGTCCCTCGGTATGCTTGTAAAAGGTCTAGTTCCAGAACCGCATTGCACATGATTCAATGTTTACGACCAAATATGTATATGTCATCCTTGGATCCTATGCTAAAGCGGCAGTCCTACAAATAGGTCGAACAGCGACCAGCTACTACTCAGATTAATCAGACCCAAAGCTAATAACCTCTCTCTCTCTTCGCACGTTCACGAAGATCAACCTCGATCTACCTGATGGCAGTATGTGTGACCCATGATTATATGATAATCATTGAATCCGTCACTGACCTCCCTCACCTCCATAGACAGCAACAAATTCTGCCTCTGAGGTGCGACCTGGACCTCGCAGCAGTTGTGAATCATGGAATACCGATTATCTGACTTCCTGAATACAGGCGAAATCGAGCCCTCCAAAAGGCTGGACTGACAAAGTTGCTGCTGAAGTCAAAGTCAAAACCATGCTCGCGGATTGCATGGGCACGACATCTGACAAGATCCAGGACGTTCTGGAAGAAAAGCACGGCGACCAATATGTGTTCCAAGTTTCCTCTTACAGTAAATTTTACTTTTGGAATTGTGCAAGCGATGAAGGAGCTGAAGTTACCAAGCCAAAGGGTAAGGAGGAACTTTGGAAACAGATGGACAAGGATATCACGCAGGTGGAAGTGAAGAAGCTTTGATATATCCTGGTAATACATATGCAGCGTCACACTCTCAGCATGTACTGCGTAAACACATCTATGATGTTGAACGAATGATTTGAAAACAAAGTGCCCTGCTTTCCAAGGATGATCATCATTCATTAATATTGACTCCTGAACGACTGTGGAGTCGACGAAACTGTGTCGGAGTTCTTGGCGCTCACAAACGATGGGGACTGGACATAAAGACGTGAGAAATATTGTATTATCGTCTCCATGGTTAGATCCAAGGACGAGGGGCAGGCAAGTGCTGCAGGTTGCGGAGCTGGTCTCACCCGTAATCTCTACAACATCTGGAGGCGCTCCTGCCCAGCCGAGGTCGAGGCTGTCGACTTCACCCGCTCGCCTAAGACGCGAAAACCCTTATAGACGCGAATGGGAGGGCGTAGTTGGTGTAAGTGAGGAAGAGCATATACGCATAACTATCAGCGGAAAAAAATTAACAAACGCTCACCACCCAAACAAAAGCTTTCCTCCTGCTGTTATTGACCCAGCGCATCAGACAAAAATGAATACAAAGCGCCGCGAGGAATGCAAGTTGTTGTTGCTGTTGATGAAAAGTCACGCTGGTTTTGTTACCATCGACCTCCCGACGTCCTCCCTGACCGATACTGCCTCGCTTGGTGTCTCCTGCAGTACGTCGGCACCAGAGTATTGGGGAAGCGATGAGAAACGCTTTCGCCCACTACACCGTTATCGAGTGGTTTGGAGGTACGACCTAGGATTGCTTCTAAGATGTATTCAATAGGCCTACGGTAGAGATATGGTGTGTTAGACGGTCGGACCACCAAGTAGATAAGTGCCGTAGGCGGGCTCCGAAGTTAGTGGAAGTGGTGGCAGAGGATAGGTGTAAGAACTGAACGAAACTGAACGAGGGGTCCTCGTCACAGCGAGCCTGAGTCTATCTTGAGGCGTCCCACTTGAGGATACTGCAATAAATTATGCAAGTGAGAAACGAAGCATTCGACTCGGAGCGTACGTACGAGTGCTATTCTTGCTTGAACGGTGAGTGAAATTGAGGTGAGGACTGTAGTATGACTCTTTAGATCTGTGAATAGTGGTCTTCGTTTGTGAACGCAACGTCAAATTCTGTTCTCGGGTACCGAGCCTGCATTTTTCTACAGAGGGCGATGCCTGCAACGGCGCGGGCGAGTCGAGCATCCAAGTACTAAGTAGTAGCAAGTAAGTAGTCGTCCCCTCTGCAAAACGACGGGGACTAGGACATTAGGACGTGATAAAATAATCATGATCTCCATCGTCAGATCCAACGACGAGGGGCAGGTAAGTGTTACAGGTTGCAGCTATATGGTTTTGTCACGAGCTGTCACCCAGGTTGAAGACTTACCGCAGGATCCGAGTTGGCCGTGGGTCAACGCGTCGTTCACGAACCATGCATGCGCGGTCGAAATCAGCCTTGGCTCGGTTAGATGGGCTGGATTGGGGTGGATGATGGTGCGTGTGATGCGTCGTCAGAGTCGCATACATCCATTCTTGCGTGTGGGATGGGGGCACGTCAACGTCAGGTGTAGGAGAAGACGCGTGTGGGTCAGATATGGGTGTAGAAGTGGGTTTGGAGGAGTGCGACCGTGATGGTGACGTAGACGCCGAACTGAAATCAGAATCTCCCCGAACCTCGCGTGCACTGTCCGGCCTAACACCACCCACAACCGCTTGCACAGGGCGAGACCTAGCACAAAAGCTCTGCCCCGTGATCAGTCTTGTTAAAGTGCCGGCGTTAGTAGATGGCGAGGTGTGTCGGGTGATGACTCGGAGCGGTGAAGGACTGGCTGAAAGAAATGGAGTGCCATGCTCTCGCTAACAAAAACCTCCTCCACAGTCCCGAATGAGGAGGACAGGAAGATATAACGCCTGAGAGAGTTGAACTAAGGTATGAGCTGTTTATCCTGCAGAAGACGGAAGATGGCGCGGTTTATGTGTGTGGGCGTCTTCGAGGAATTTGTGAAGTATAAACATACCCATGAAAAATGACGAAAACTAAAACTAATGGAAGGACTTACTTTAATCTTCCATCAATAGCGGTACTCTGGTTGGATCCTTCTGATCGGCTTGCACCTCGATCCCACGTTCACATATCACGTCGAGATATTTGCTTGTCAGTACAAACTCGTGTCTCAGAATCTCACGAAGAGATGATATGCAACCACCACCTGGCAATGCGACAGCCAGCTAGTAATAACGAAAGCAATCCGGCCATTCACTGAGTCGAGTATCCTTAACGACCACCATCAAGACACACCATCAAGACAGGAGATCCTCGAAAATCAAAGCCTCTTGTATGTCCACGGGAATATTATCCAATACATCTTCCCCCGCTTTTGCCTTAGGTATTAATGCAAACGCACCGTCGCACAAGTTTAAGGGTGGGCGCACAAACGATGTCTCAGCAATAAACGACAATTCATGGCCTGCATCTCATCATGACTTTAGTACGCAAGTCATCGAGGACCATCACGTACTTTTGCCGCGGATTTGCGTACGCGGACCCGTCTCCATCTTCATACATATCGTCACTCAGTTGTCTGTGAACGGAAGCGAAAGTGCCTGTGTGATCTGAATGGTCGTTCGTCTGCATGTCATATACATTGCCGGTAATGAGATATGTATGTATCTTGGTATACCTTTTGCAGACGGCACAGGGTTCTTCTTGCGACCTCCTGGTCGCATTTGTGGGGTATAAGGGTCTATAATGGAGGACTACTTGAGTAGTACTTGCAGAGGCTAAAGTGACGCGGTAGATGCATCATGCACAAGGCACGTAACTTGAATTCCTGTTTTTGGTAAGTAGTCACGTTTTTCTTCCAAACCCGCTTAGGACCTCGTCCCTGGCACAAGCCATAGATCCCGCATGTGTATCACCATCATAGGCAAGCCATGCATTCAAGTATCACAGTTAGTAGACGAGACGAACTGAGTCGAATTCCTGATGATCTTTGCGGTCACTGAGTCCAAAAGAGCAGTGATTCCGTTGTTGCTCTATTGCATTAGACTCGGTGACCGCAATCTCCCTGGTCCTCACAATCGAACTGCAGCCATTGCCGTCTATATGGAACTTTGTTGGGAGCAGCTCGTGTAAGAATTTGAAGGGCACCCTATAGTGTACATTGACGAACTTCACAGGCTATCGCGAGGGATGCCAACATTTTTGCATTTCGCAAGGCCATGCCTCGAATGGTCAGTTCAATGACTTTTGAAAAATTTCAGCCCAAGCCTATAAAATACACAATGTTTCTAACAGTAGCCCCGGGAGATATGATCTCCGTTGACCCTGCAGCTATCCGTTGCCTCCAAGAGCCTGGCTCCTCTAGGACAGAGTCCGAATATGAACACCCCTCAGACTCCGAGTCGAAATCCGAGTCCTCGGGTCCCTCCCAGCCCAATCCTTCCGCAAAAACCACTTCCACAAAGTCCTCACTAACTCCTTTTCACCTCCCACCTTACACGGCTCCTTTCATCTTCGTCCCGCATATGCCGAAGTTTCCTTCCCCGCCATACCTAACGGCACGCCCAGGATACGATAAAATTCCAACGCCCAACAATGCCGACGGTGAACTTGTTCGGCTGGCATGGGACTGGTACTCAAAAATGTGACCAAGGGCCAGGAGTAAGCGCCAAATGGCCAGGGAACCAAATCGCAGGATTGGCGGTCAGTAGGTATTCGTGGGCAGGACACATCACCATGGCACATATGGTATCCTGAAGAATTCAATTAATGTTTGCTCCTTGTTCACTCGGCGTGGGGTCATCAGGGTCGCACCTTACCTCCTGGGATGTACTGGGAGATTAGACTTCGTTTTGGTTTTCCGCTGATAATTGCCATGCCCAGATTCCCGTCGACATTCCAACGTTATCAGATGGCCGTACCACCGTCGTCGTCGAAAAATGATAGGCAGATACCGATGTAGTCCCCTTGGCAAATCTGCGTTGACGGTATTATCAATTAATCCCACTGTCGTCGGTGACAGTTACTGACCGACATTGTGCTCGAAAGCCGCGTTGACGATGAGACTTTATGCTGAATTCTGATAGGCTCTCATGATCTTGACAATGATATGCAGGGGTGCCATTTGATGAGATGCGGGAGTCTTCGGTCTCGGTGTCACACGCACTATTATACATACCGAAAACCCCGCGCACTCGCCATGTTCGGGGAACGTGGGGGCACTGGGGAACGTTCATATCAACCCACGGGTTCGCATATGTGCTCTCCAAAAGGCGATTTGGGTCCTTCATGATGGCGATGTGGAGTGGTAGATATTTGGCTGTAGATGATTCACCAGCATAGAAACATGCATGGTCTGATCTTTGAGCAGCAAACTGCAGATCCTGACGGCTCGGAACGTTTCGGCCATGATAATGATTACATGCCGTGCGCAACGGCCATGCAGCCATGGGCTAATCATTTAATTAACAACCAAGATATAAGAACATGTGGTGCCTTGTGCGAAGTGAGATAGGATAGACTGTGAGATCAGTACAGTGGAAGGGGTCCTCAAGTCAGATCTCATGGTAAGATAAGTAACAAAAGCTTGGCAAACATTCAGAGCGAGTATTATTGACGTATCGCACTGCGGTCGTGAAGGTGATATACCCTTATCACCTTACCTTGTATCCGTTGCGTACGATGCAAGGACGAGTGATAAAGCTTCGTTAAAGTCTTGCAGACTCTGACGCGGAAGAACGCGTCACTGTCAGGCGCCATGGCCCACGATCTTGTGCATCGGTGATCAATAAGTATGATGTCCGCCTTTCGATTCAGAAGGCCTACACTGCAGTGTTAAATACAATCATAGTTACCGTGACCAGTGCCAGTAACTAGCCAGGTGAGTCCACCCATGCCAATTGGTGCTCGAAAATAACGTCATAAGCGGCGAGCTAGATAAGGGAGAATGATGCAACTTTGGACGGGGCTACATCTGCAAAACCACTGAAATGAACGCTTACGACTTCGGCAGCGCACTCGTGCGATTGATGGAGATGCTGAACGCATAATCAAAAATGTGTGCTTACGAACGCAAAAACCAAAAGCGAACTGCTCATGAAAGCACTTTGAGAGAGGAACTGCGACCAAGTCGGCTTTTTTGCCTCAGAGTTGAAAGTAAACGGTGATCGTGGTGATAGTACTACTCTGTCAGCACCCGTTAGGCAAATGCCGAACACCGGTAACGTTAACACAAAGAAAGCCGCCTTTTTGGGCGGCGAATTGTCGTCACGACAATATTGTGTGCCGCAGTCACCCTTGTTTTCTTCAGTTCTATTGTTGATTGAGGTATCTGTTTCTTCACCAGCTGTGTAGTCCGAGTCGGCCGTATAATGATGATCAAGTTTTCTAGTGCTTAAGACAGTATTTCAGAAACTGAACCACCAACTTGAAGGTCGCGCCTGTTGTAACCAAATCGTAGTATCAGTTCACACATCTTGGGCTAATCTGATTGTAACGTCAACAGAAATGCATTAAGGTACACCAGAGTGCACCCATATGTGTGTCCCCACGGAGTATCGCAGCTTGTTGCCTCTTTTCAGAAATTTCATTGTTATGAGCGCTATGGCTAATTAGCCTATAAGTAATGGATCTCAACCATTATACGGTGAGGTGCCTTCCAACTTGTCCTATCCACTCACTTGATTTCTGACCAGCGTGCCACTCCTTTCATTCCCTTCTTTACTTTTGCGAGGGGCTTCTGGAAGTCCCAACTGCACCTTTGAGCCATTCTTTTCGCCACTAGCATCCTCTCAACATGGGCTTGGACGATGACCTTGTTTACCACGCTGATATTTTGATTTTCGGTATCATCCTCATCTTCACTATCGCCAGTCTCCCCCGCGCATATGCTCGTTTTAGCCGCAGGTCGGAATGGTCTCAAGGTCACCTCCTTCGCTCAGTAGAACCTCGCACCTCCGCCAAGCCAAGTATCAACCTCACCCCTCCATACCCCGCTGACCCTACGAAGGCTTCCTTTGTGGATATTGACTACGCAGACTCTTCGACTGAATGCATCTCATTACCATATCTCCCCCGAATCGGGCTGTCGCAAGGCTATAATGAGAAAGCCCTGCCAATTACTCCCCAACGCGACCCTACTGTTTCATCTATCTTGCGTCCTGTGGCGTCTGTGTTGCACCACCGTGTTCACGACAACTACTCCATTGGTCAAGTTCTCCTGATGCTGGCATACATCAGTATCATCTTCTACGTGTCTTTCTACAAATCAGATCCGTTCACGGATCCTCAACGAGCAGGTGTCGTCATCACCTCTCAAATTCCTTTCGTATATGCGTTAGCTACCAAGAACAATATCATTGGCATGATGGTGGGCGTTGGATACGAAAAGGTTTGCTTGATCAACAGCGTTATTTGCCACGTCGCTGATCACGCCATGCAGTTGAACTTTCTTCACCGCCTGGTCGGTAAGCTGATGGTCATTGGTGCGAATGTCCACTTCCTTGGCTATGGTATGTACCGCCCCACCCCTTCTCCGCTTTTCTCATCAGTTGTGTGCTCGGGGTAGTCTATAAATGGAGCCTCGCTGGCGACATCTCCAAGAAACTCGCGGAGGACTCCATTCGCTGGGGTATCGTCGCATTGATCTGTTTGGACCTCCTGGGATTCTGTTCGACCGAATTCGTTCGATCAAAATCGTACAACCTCTTCATCGCAACGCATGCCGTGGGTCTCTTCGTCTTCTTATTCGCTGTAAGCATTTCCTTTCCCATCTCGTTACCGACGCTGATTTTGCACAGGCATGCTACCATGAGCCTGCCTGTGTTCCTTACGTGATAGCCGCATGTGTCTTCTATATCCTTGATCACATCGCTCGCGCTGTCAAGACCCGTGTCACTACGGCAAGGCTGCGTCCTCTCCCGGAACTCGGGATCACCCGAGTCGAGGTACCTTCACTTAATGCTGGCTGGCGTGCAGGGCAACACGTCCGCCTGCGCGTGCTTTCTTCATCCATGGGATGGTGGGGATGGACTGAGGTGCACCCTTTCACCATCGCAAGCGTGACACAAACGTCAGAAGGAATGGTTCTTATGTGCAAGAAAACTGGCCGCTGGACGAGCAGTCTCTTCAGGATGGCTCAAACGGCTTCTTACAGTGAAACCGGCAACGAAGTCGGCCGTAATGTTAAAGTGATGGTCGAGGGTCCCTATGGTACGTTGTCGTGTTACCGGGGAATCCACGCATCTCACCACGTTTCTTTCTTCCCTCGCAGGCGGCGTGGGACACACCATGATGTCGAGCTATTCTGGGGCGATGTTCGTTGTTGGTGGGAGCGGCATCTCCTTTGCATTATCAGCAGTGCAGGATCTGATCCAGACAGCCACGGATGTGAAGGTCATTGATATCGTCTGGTCCATCCAAGACCCTGGTACGTTTCATCCGCTTCCCTTGACCATGATGCTCATCACATGTACAGCATCCCTCTCCCCTCTACTCCCCCTCCTCGCATCTATCGTGCGAAACTCATCTACCCGTGTTCGCATGCACATATTCTACACCCGCGCGATCAGCACAACATTCGGCGGGATGTACCTCCCTAACGGTATTACCCTCCTGCCCGGCCGACCCAGACTCGATAAGCTGCTCGATGCAGCGATCACGGACACGATGTCAGCAGGGGGTTCTAACGGTGTGTTCGTAGGGGTTTGTGGCCCTGTGTCGCTGGCGAATACTACGGCGCGTGTGGTGAAAGAGTCTGACATTCGTTTGTGTACGGCTGTGGGTGGAGTTAAGCTCCACGAAGAAACTTTTGGGTGGTAAATCAAATATTAGACGTTTTTCGGTGCGGCCCGTTCGCGGCTATGCACTGTTCATCTGCTGTATTTTTATCGACTATATAGGTATGAGCGTCATCTAGATCTACTTGTGATCTTTGAAGCTCGATGATATGATACGGCTGGTCCGTTTTCTTGCAAAACTGGAAAATCTCTGCTCGAGGGCATTCTCTAAGACTGCGTGAAGAAAAGCACCTCCAGAAGTAACGTAATGCATTTCAGATGTGCACATCTAGTTCGCAGTGGGTGACGAGCCGGACGGATACTAGTAGCACCTAGATGTAGGAATAAGTACCATGACCTCAGTCTAAGCCGGCATGACCGCTGCTCCAAATCCGCCAAAACTGTTCCTACCCTAATTCTCGATCGTCTTGACGTCATTCTCGTCATACGGAGCTTCAATATAACAGCGCTCAGCATTGATGAGATGGAAGGATGACCGGAACCGGTGATATGCGGATGCGAGCATTTTAATGAGTACAGGTTGAAATGTTCATAATGCATGGACTTTTTGAGGATCCCATCGTCATGATGCATATTGCATAATGCATAACCTTTGCATGACCAATATGCATCATGGGGTGCCGAATTGATAGGATGGGACTATGTACATGAGGTAGTGGTACTCCATAAATATAATGTTAATGTTCTGCTTTGGCGGTATTAATATTGTTTCTTTCAAATATGTATAGAAGGAGTGATCACGATGGTACTACTACCATACACATGTCGATTCTGACGACGAAGCGGGACCCGAGTGCATCAATCTCACATCCAGATCTCCTTGATTTGTGTCAGTGGTGCTCAGTTTTCACTTGGGATCCGACCAGTCCGAAACATCCGATGAAGGAGTAGTCGAGTGTTTTCGAGCTTAACCAAAAGTAGCTACATCAGAGCATGACGCGCCTGACGTCGTCCATCCCACGTATCTCATTCCTTAGAGACGATAAGATTTTTCTATCTCTATGCTAATTACTATAAAGTCTTCTGTTCACCGTACGAGCATCTCAGTTCCTTCTACGAGACTGAGATGTGAGTAATGAGTTCGTTCGTATTATTGACTGCATCGAGAAAAGCACATTTGAACGTCAAGGCTGGGATTGGAGAATGTCTGACTTGTCGAATATAGAAATCGACAGTTCCGTGGATAACAGAGCGAAAGATAGGTGTACTGTCTCATGAGCCCAACCGGTGGACGGTTGCGTACCCTTGGTCGAGCCCGAGCGAATCGAATAGCACTCAATGCCTAATGCCCGCTGACAAAACGGTGATTCGAATGCCTCATCGTACCATCTAATGTGTAAGACATCGATCGGGTTTGGTTGGAAAACCTGCAAGGAGATGGTGATGGTACTGGTGCAACGCGTAGTCAATCGCCAGAAGCCAAATGATGACGAGCAGCACCGCTAATGAGTTGCATGAATGCCAGAGAGGCTGTTCGAGTCTGGATGATGACCGCGCACCGTGTATGATAATTTAAACACTAAAGTGATTCAATCACGAACCACATTACGTGCTATGCCCTGCCCCGACATCTCATCTACTATCATGAACACTGAACAGTGGTGTAGTATCACCACCTAAATGAATGCGCACCACACTTGTCGATGTATACTCTAGAGCAACTAAGCGTGCAGAGGCTTCAGCTTGTAGCTGTGGGAAATATAATTTTAAGGTCTGACATCCCTGAGACTTCAACGCCTCAACGCATCTTGGGAGGATCTCCCTGGCCCAGTGGTTCCATTATGTATCCGCTTTTCCCTTCTCCTCATCTCTCCCAACTTCTCCCAGTACAACTAAAGCCAAAAACGTTAACAGCGTATATCACATCCTCTTTGTCCTCTGTCTCGGGAAATCGATCAATGTTCCACCCTCCTTCTAGATACACCTCTTCCAACGCCTCCAACATCAGGGTCTCCCCACACCACGTCGGCAGCACATGCGCAATATCCGCTGTAGCTTACTCGTGCGGTTCACAAGGCTCCGAGACTTGGACATATAATCATTAGTCTGGTCGACAGGTTTGGCGCATGAATGATGTACATCAATTGACTCCAATTGTCACGGGCATACTGTCGACGTTTTTGCACACAGCTGTAAACTGTTCAATCACAGCATCATCGCCCTCTTATTGAAAGAAGGGATGAAGTATTGATGGTCTGCCTAGCTCTTTGGTAAATTGACATATGCACGTGCGGGGTACCCGGTTATAGTCTCGCAGCTCGAGCTTCGATAGGCTTCCAACAACACGTATCAAAACTTCATCTATCAATCGTACTACTTATCCTTGAGAATCCTGACAGCGCCCACTGCACTACGTCTACTCTATCAAACTGTACTCGATGTTTGCTTGACGTGCCACTACCGGGGCCAAGCCCGTGGGTCAATGGCTGGGTCGACGCACAGTAGTCTTGCCCAGGCTTTGACCCCGGACCGGTCATTTCGAAGATGCATCCTCCCCCTCTCCTAATGGCTCTACGTCTCTTCCTTAATAGAAGGAACACCTGTCTTCCTTCTATTGGGTCTGCCTGCGGGAATTGGACTACGCTGTGTCTTATCTGCAAGCAGTTTTTGGTGCTGCTGATATTTGTACTTGGGGCGTCTGAATTGACTTTGATCCTGGCCATGCGGCCACATCAGCAAACTACAACTTCCGTACCCAGTAGTCCGATGGTTCGGTGCAGTTGTAGCGTTTAAGACCTTCTGCAAGCGGATCATCTAATGCCCAGTTTAAGGGCGATGATCCTGACTTGTCGATAACTTTTCATCCCATCATGATGAAGCACTCATCACACCAACCACTCAGTCGGCGGAATGTAGTTGGCAACTAGGCATCGCATGCTAGACGATTATGGTTGTGCTCGTAGTTGCGTCGTTATGCAAATTACTAATTGATCTTCATGGACTCGACTATAGTTCCTAGACGCAAGTTTGTTACTGACTTGGGTGCTCAGAGCTCCACGCCTCTGTACGACTGCAGCTTCTCGTGACAAATTGATACGCATGATGTTCGATTGAGGCCGCGAGTTACTGATGTTCGTAGTATTGGCGTGAAGCTACGTTCCAATCATTCGGTTTTTTTTTCAGATGCCCGGCGGCTGTTATGTATGTACGAGCGTGAATTATCGAGATCAAAGTACACGGACCGCGATAAGTACTGTACCAGTAAGCCTTGCTTCGCATCAAGTCTTGTCACGTTGACATGAAGATACAATGTCCGCAGGTTGCTCGCGACCTTGACAAGCGTAACAATGTCGTGAGAGTAGTAAGCCTTGCTTCGCATCAAATGTCATCATGTTGACCTCACCGACACCATAAAATGTGCGCAGGGCAACTATGCAGAGCCAGCTCTCTATGCGGAGCCAGTCACAAGAGATCTCGACCTTGACAAGCGAGTGGTAAGCCATGTTCCGCATCAAATCTCATGGTATTGACCTTCACCATACAACGTGCGTAGGGAAATTATGCGGAGCCAGCCCTCTATGCGGAGCCAGTCACAAGAGAACTGAGTGTTGACAAGCGAGTGGTAAGCCTTGCTCAGCATCAAATCTCATGGTATCGACCTCACCATACAACGTGTGCAGGGCAACTATGCAGAGCCAGCCCTCTATGCGGAGCCAATCACAAGAGATCTGGGTGTTGACAAGCGAGTGGTAAGCCTTGCTCAGCATCAAATCCCATGATATTGACCTCACCATACAATGTGCGCAGGGCAACTATGCAGAGCCAGCCCTTTATGCGGAGCCAGTCACAAGAGATCTTGACCTTGACTAAGCGAGTGGTAAGCCTTGCTCCGCAACAAAATCCCATGGTATTGACCTCACCATACAATGTGCGAAGGGCAACTATGCAGAGCCAGCCCTATATGCGGAGCCAGTCGCTGAGTAATAAGAGATCAAGTGGTAAGCCTTGCTCCGCATCAAATATCATGGTATTGACCTCACCATACAATCTTCGCAGAGCCACGACGCAGAGCCAGACATCAAATGGCCGTAGTAGAATATCGATATCACTAACTTGGATGGAAACGCCGACTGCGTAAATCAATTGCTTGTGTACCTCTGGCAGGACAGTCGAAACTGTTCATATACTTTGTAATGAAAATCAATGATGAGAAGGATTAATCACCGGTCTACGTAGGCGACGTTACCTGTGTGTACGTTTTGCAAATGTTTTTTTTCCGTAGTAACGCAAGCGGCGGATTCGGAATGGACTTCCCTAGTGACACAAAGGACGAGCGCCAAGCGGCTTTGATATTCAGCGGAAGTTGCAATTGCACTGACGCTGCAAAATACTTCAGGGCAATCGGTAAACAGCCGATGGAACTCAACTCGTAGTAAAACCCATACATTTCCGTGGTTTACATCCGTCATATCGTGATCCATGTCAAAAGTTAAAAACCAAGCCAATTGCTTCAATAATGAATGCAGGCCGACGGTATCCTCCAAGCGGACCATCTCGGATTCAGGGACAACAACGCGATGCTCATCTACCCAATCCAAGATCTTCTCGAAGTTTCTGCATTAATGAGGA
The DNA here is from genome assembly GCF_016628075.1 of Suillus paluster. Classification (NCBI taxonomy): domain Eukaryota; kingdom Fungi; phylum Basidiomycota; class Agaricomycetes; order Boletales; family Suillaceae; genus Suillus; species Suillus paluster. Next base: position 199,606 of record NW_024537611.1, read on the forward strand.
CGTTGAAGTTGGGGAAAGGATCAAGGGATCCTTCCCAATCGTACTAGGTGAGCATTGCCACGTCACCACGAAACATAATGTTCTGCCTGAGCATTTCGATGCAGTGATCTGAGGTACAACATAAGGAGGACTTGGGCCGGGAAGGAAACAGTATACCTGCCGAGATGAGTGCGAAACGCTTCGGGAGTCATGGATGATGGATGGCAAAATCAGAGGGTCTGTAATGGTCACCCCAGTAACTAGTTGAAGCATGTTCTATATGGGAGTGAGCAAATCAAATAAGTATAGTTCAGCTCCTTGATCTTCGTCTAGCATCAATCTACTCGAAGAGTACATGGTCAGGCGCTTGAGCAGTGACTAGTGAGTAGTGACCGGTGACCTCTCAGATCTCATGCATCAGATGCATCATGTTTCAAGTTGAGCCTGTTCTATGAGCAAACCATACTACTAGTTTGTGATTCACATAAAACTGATCATACGGCACTGCAGTAAACAGCCGTGATTCGTGAAGCGGACGCCAGTGACGACACCGTACCGCTTAGCGGAGATCGGCTTGTCCGTGTTCCACTTGACGAGCTCATCACGTCACTTTTTGATATCTTCGACTTTGCACACACACTTTATTCTACCTTATGCCCGAGTTCGCGTCGCAAGTATCTCTGTCCCTACCATGCCTGCACTTTGGCGTGTAAGCACTCGGCCGCATTTCGGCCGCCAGCTCTAGCGTCTCTCAAGCGCTACTACTTAGCCTGCGCTAGCGCCCATACTCCCAGCGTGGAAGTTTACAGAACCTTATCTCTGTTATCTACTTCCACTTTACAAAAGGCATGTCTTCTGCCCCCAAACCCCACGTCCCTCTAGTCATCCTCGGGGCGGGGGTGATTGGACTTACCATCGCCTACATCGCTGCTTGTGACTCAGATGTGATTTTTGATATCACGATCGTTGCAAGAGATATGCCTGGGGATTGGGATTCCCAAGCTTGGGCAAGTCCATTCGCTGTGCGTACCTTTCGAGCGTTCTTAATCACAGGCACTTTCTTACTTCAAGCTTACCTAGGGTGCGAGTTGGTCTCCGCATCCGTTGGGTGCCACAGATGAGCGTGTGCGAAGATGGGAGCAGATAACCTTGTAAGAAGTGCATCGCTAATATTTCGAGGTTTACGGACAAGGCTTCTCAGTGATAGGTTATGGGAAATGGCACCATCGGGCTTGGTCAAAGTCAGTCTTGTTCAAACGCTTGGCGGTCGGCACACGGCTGACAAGGGTTCCAGATATCACCCTCTAAGATCCTCGGAGAAACGGACGCCATCCTTTCTACTATCTGGTGGAAAGACCTTGTCCGCGATGTATGTTCGAGTATTTTTGTTTCTCGCTGTTCTTAGATACTAAATGGGATGATAATAGTTCAAATTGCTCTCAGAGTCTGAGATCCCTGCACCATATAAAGTCGGAATTGCGTTCAACACAGTCACCGTTAACCCGCCGGATTATTTGTCATGGCTTCGGTCAGAGCTCGAGGCTTGTGGTGTTGTGTTCCGTCGCCAATACATAAGGAGTCTGGACGAAGTGAAGTCATTGGTTGGCAAAACCAGTTTATTAGTGAATGCAACATCTCTCGGTGAGCACATGCCAGGCATTACGAGCTGCCCGTTGACGATCGGATTCGAAGGTTCACGGTCTCTGATCGGAGTAGAAGATACAGCCATGTATCCGATCAGGGGACAATCTATCATAGTCCAACGTACTGGCTTACAGGAATTCATAACAGTACGGTCTGGTCAGTAAATATTATCATTTATGCCTTCACTAGTACTATCCCTGACGTCTTGTTTCGCATAGGTGGCGGGCTGTCGGAACACGTCACATCTATTACTCCTCGCCCTGGACTAACACAAACGAACACCGCGTTTTTAAATGGAACACATCAAATAGGAAACTGGGACACATCCTTGGACATGTCGGTTGCAAAGGGCATATTTGAGCGGTGCTCTGTCCTGGCGCCATGTCTGAAAGAAGAAGGGACGAAGATCCTTAGGCACAATGTCGGCCTTAGGCCTGATAGGAAGGGTGGTCCACGCGTAGAAGCTGAGCATATCTCGCTTCCTCTTCAACGAAGTGATGGCTTGGCTCCTTACATGCGCGAGAATGCGGATGGCGAGCAGCAGAACCTGACGGTTATTCACGCATATGGAATGGGGTGAGACAACTTTTTGGAAATCATTGCAAGTTCTAACTTTCAGACTCAGAGCCGCGGGCTACCAAAGATCCTGGGGTGTAGCTACCGAGGTTCTATCTCTACTGAAGGAGAACGTACAGACAGGCTGCTGAGATCTGATTTTCGGGCTCTACCTTTTGATTCGAGCTGTATAGCACATTGCTCGTTACTCGCCCTAAGACTATTAAACTACTACACATCACTCTTCATCCCTCAAGCCTGAGCCTGAACCTGAGCGCTGACCGCCCTTCCTGGGGACCAGCTTGCTACCATGGGTGTCTCATGACTATAGGGGTTCAGGAAGCTACATGGCCTTGCTGACGGACGAACCATTCATCGACTTGATTTATATATATGCAAAATACTACCTCTATCGGTCAATGCGTGCACTTAGCAGCGTCTATATAACTCTTCCCAACACCCATCCACAATAACAATAATATACGAAGAAGCATAGAATATGCATGATACGATAAGAAGGCAATGAGGAAGCGAGAAGGAATGGAAGGCAACGCGTGGCTGGGGGGTAGCGACCGGTAAAAATTGCAGACACGATTATGTACTATGATGAATGATAAACAGGGGGGAAATGATGTACCTCTATAGTCTATATCTAGAAATGCGATGTTGATAGTCCATCCTAGCTAGTCTTGAACGTTCATGCCCGGCCTTCATTCCCGGCTCACGTCACTGCAGATGTGTCAGTGCATTGCTCTCATAAAAGATATGAAGAAATGAAGAGGGTCATTGGGCGGGAAAGATAAGACCTTTGGAGCCAGGAACGGAAGACAGAAGAAAGACTCAGTACTCACCGTCCCCATAACTTCACCCTTACCCAGTCCCCAGCAACCAAGCTTCGGTTTCGGAGAGAAAATAGCGTGCTCAGATAAGCACTCCGCCAGAACATGAACGTCGCAACACCTCCACTGGTCCACTATACCCCAGTCAACTCATATATCCTACACCACGTGAGCAAACAACGTACCTCGCGCCCGAAGATAGGCAGATCAGCAATTGCCTTATCCGAGCCGATGTATCTGTAAATGATGCGTAAATAAAATTTGACGGAGCAGAACATAGGAAACACGCACGCCAACGATCCCTGATGACTGTAGTGGAAAGGCTTTAACTTGACCTTATCCACCTGCTTCTTCAGTTTCTCTGCCGTTTCGCTGGTCTCAGCATGAGTTAGGTCACCCTCCAGTCTGTCTTTCTTCGCAAGCAACTTGAACACGCGTGCGAGGTATGAACCCTGTTGACTTGCGACCTGGGCAGTTGGAGCGTAAGACGAGGCCGTGCAGTCACCGATAGCGAAGATATCGCGAGATCCCTTCATGCGGAGGTAATCGTCGATGTTGATCCCGCGCTTGTTCGTCTGGTCTTCAGGGAGCTTCGCCATCAGATCCCGTGTTATTTGGCGACCAGTGTTGCCCTGTGAGATGGTCCATGAAAAGCAGAAAAACTTCAACGAGACGGAACATACGGCAGCCCAGACAACCATCCCGCACGGCACCTCCCGTTCGACACCATCGGGGCCCTTGAGAACGACGCTCTTCTCGTTCACCTTCCTCACCATAGTCTTGGTGAGGATCTCGATCTCGGACTCCTTGAACGTGCGTTCGGTATACGCAATCAGCTCTTTGCTGAATGAGGGAAGCACGTTGGGGAGCGCCTCAACCAACGTGATGCGGATCCGTGAGGCAAGCTCTGGGTACCACGACTTGAGGTCCTCCTTGGAATTGATAAAATAAAAGGTGAGGCGACAGGAAGTGAAGTGGGTGGAAAATGACAAACGTACCTCGAGGAAATCACGGAGTTCGCCACTAAGTTCGATACCCGTTGGCCCACCGCCTACTACAACCTGCAGAAGATGAGCATGTGTTTCAGGACAATGGAAATTCAACAAAACAAAATAAGGATTCGAGCGTGTTAAGGGAACGGTCACGCAGGACCACGGAGGACCACGGAGGAACAGATTACAGAACTGTCGAGACGCACCATATGCAACAACCTGTCCTTCTCATCATCACTTTGGCCCGGGAAAGCAGCACTCTCTACGCCTATACAAGTAAATGTGAGCTGTACGTTGGTAATTATGGAGCGAAAGCATACAGTCCAAAAACCGTCTTTGCATCTGCAGAATATCATAGCTCTCAGTAAGATTGCAGAGGCCAGGGAGTAATAGCGCACCTTCTCGGCATCATGCAACTCCTTCATGAAGCATGCGTGCTCCTTCACCCCGGGGATGCCAAATGTCTGCGTCTCTGCACCGACAGCATACACAAGGTAGTCGTACGGGATAGTCGTGCTAGAGATTTGACCTTGGATCTCCGAGTCATCTGTAACAGTTCGACCCTAAGGATTTTCCGAAGAACTGGCAAGGGGCGGAAAACATACCTGACAGCGTAACAGTTTTGTTTACCGGCTACCATCGCAAAGCACTTTAATACCTGATACACAAGATATGAGAAGAGACGCACGTCGACTTCCTTGGCTTCAGCTTCAATGACTAATACTTGACGTGATTTGTGACGAGTCAGGTAGCGAGTAGCTGTATTTCGTTATTTAAAAACTCTGCGACAGGCTAACACGAAGGGGACTCACGCTGTACAATGGATCGTGCGTTGAGCGTGCCGACTGCCACGGATGGAAGGAGAGGCGTGAATAGGAAGAAATTCTTTGGGGAGACGACAATCTGGCGAATAGTCATACAATTAGCCTGTGAACCCAGCATTACATTAGAACATTAGACCCACAGTGTTATAGTCGCTGGTGTCAAGCCCCTTGAGAAGGCTCGTTGCTCCCCAACCGCTGCCTAAAATGACCAGGGTCTTTTTTGAGGGATCGAAGGGGAGCTGTGACCCCGGGTGTTTTTCCTTATGTGCAATGTAGTAGAAGGTTGCAGAGGCTACATTTCAAGTTTGGGATCCGCGATCAGTCAAGGTATTATTCCCCAGAATACAACACTTACCTCCAACAACTGTTACAAGTGTCACACGTCCCAGAGTCTGTAAGAAGTGTCTCCATCTCCCTTGAGATGGAGGCGGTGAAGGAGGCGGAGTCTATTGACAACAAAGTCTCAGAGTCATATATCAACAAGAAAGCCGGACGCGGGAGGCACACCTGTGACGCGGCGGCGGCCGTCGACGCTACAGATCCTAATTGGGCTCTGGACGTCGACGTCGTCAAGAAAAGCTTTTGCACATGCACGTGAGAGCGGACAAGCGTCCTGCTCGTGGTCCTGGACATAAGACGGGCTGTGCATCGAAATAGTTCATTATAAAGAATCCGATTCAAAGGTTGATTGAGACAAACCATGTCGTGCAGCCTGCATCGAATAGTTGTGCAGTTGAGGAGTGAAGGAAAAGAGGTACTGAAAAAAACGCCGACTGTGGTGTATAAAGGGACTCTCGGGGGACGTCTAACCGGAAATGAATGATTTCATTGTCACGCCGACCAATGACTAGTGACTAGTTGACTATTAGGCTCCGCGGGTTTATTTCCTAATGAAGCTACCTGACCTCCGAGGCCTACCCGAAGGCGATATAAAGGCGGTACTTGCTACTGCCAACCTGACCTTAGTCCCAGACATATGTGTTTCAGCAGCCTGTGAACTTCGCGCGAGTCGCGCTATGCCATCCATGCCAAGCTGCGACAACTCTGAGCAACACTTTCCGAGTTTTGGATAACGTCAGGCAGTCCGGCCTTACCCGTTGAACCACTTCGCCCAAGACTCCAAACTTCGCCTGCCAGTTCCGAGATTATTATATGCCGTAGCAGTTCGCCGTCAACGCGGGCTTATATTAATAGACTGATTTGAAGTTCTGACCAACCGGAGGCACAATGACATATAGCGCTATGGGCAGCGCATTGGAATCATTATTGGTAATGTATCTCTCCGTCACACTCCGTTCACCAATGCAGACACACTTCGGCGCGGATAGGTGATCGATCAACGCCGGCGTCTAGCCTAGTACCCGCAGCAGTTCTATGAACTTCAAGTTGAGACAATGCGCCCATTACTTGGCGAACAAGACTCATCCGGCCTTCTCTCAGGGATTCACTTGGACTGTGATTGTGTCAACGTCAAGGCAAATGTTGACACAACATCAGAACGCAGAAGGCCATGATTAAAGAGCAGACAAGGCTCGACACGGTGCATAGCTCGAAAGGTTTGACGCATGTCTCATACGAAAGACATCATTGTAACACAATAAAAACCTCAGTATCGCATTATCTGCGTTACGGGACCAGTACTAACTATAGTGACTGTGTCTCCGTAAGTGTTAAGCTCCTCGCGATGCTCCACGTCTGGCAGCAAGTAAGTAATCGAAGAGGAATTGATAACTGCTCTGAAGCTTACCGTCCCTGCAGCCGTAACACTTGTATGATATGTTCAGGAGTGAGCCAAGTTCCTCGCGTTTCTCAACGTCTGGCGGCAAGTAAGTAATCGAAGAGGGATTGATGCACGAGATGACTCCGAAGCCTACCTCTCTTAGTAGTCGGAAACAGCGAGATTGGAACCGACCTCACTGTCGTCATGAAGGTCTGCAACTGTCTTTAATACCATTGATGGGGCTATGGTGGCTACAGTGCCTGCTAGTGATTAATGCTCACAAGAACGTTCTGCGACGGCTCTCGCTTGTCGGGTATGTCACAGCAAGAGTGACATAGTAAGTGACGATGCCGAAGAGAAGAGTAACCTGCATGTTTAGAAATTAAAAGTATGTTGGTCTCAATGAACCTCACTCGGGACTCGGGCTTGCCAAGGTTATATACTTTCTGGTAGGCTCGTATTTGACCTCGAGAAGAGATCCAGGCATACAACAAGCAAGCGTTAAGTAACAGGGTACTTGAAGCAGTAGCTGAACGCATGCCGATGAAGTCCGATAGAACACCTTATCATTACTCATCGTTTCAAGTTCAGGCAATGGTTAGCCTCACCCTGCGCGAATTGAATCATTCTGATTCGTCGAGAATCCCGTGAGTCCTCAGAGGCTCGAATATGCGGCTCCAGGTGAGATACAGAATGAGCTTGATACACGTGGTTGGTCGATCAAGTACGCTATTGCATATTCCAGGAATTACGTTCTCCTTGAATCAGGATGTTAACGATCATGGTTTTAGGGCCATAGTAAGATCGTCCACTGGACCTCTAGAAGTCTTCTGTTTAATGTCTCGGAGCGATGCCACCCGTGTGAGTAGGGTGAGTAGGATAGAAGGTCATGAGCACACGGTTACGGTGGTATATCGCAGCCATACTCCGCTAGGAGTATATGTCACGGTGAAACTGATAGGAAAAGCTTGGGAGGAGCCGTCATTTAGATGTAAAGCGTGAGCAGAACGCGCGCACAAGATGATTTACATTTGTTGCGTGTTACAAGGAATGGCATATAAGCCTACAGAATGTACAGATGTATACCACAGTCACTATTTGGTCACTAGTAGTGCATCCCGATTGACACGGAGACCTCCTATGATCCTGACGGCAAGTTGTCCTCCAACATAGACTGTACTACGAAGTTCGGCAAGGAGTCTGGCATGCCTGAATCCTCCTCCCAAAGGTTCACCAGTTGTCGATGTGTTCTTGCTACCTGGTCCCACTGCAAATCATCGAAAACACCGGGCGTTTGATATGAGGTGATATCAACTAGATTGGGAAATACCACAGCCAGGACGAACGGGGCAAGTGCCGCTTCCGATACCTTCGAGTGTCCGACATGCAGCTTTTGGAGAGTGGTTTGCTTGAGCCAAAAATTCGGGTTTCCGTCCGGTGCGTGCTCGGTCTCCATGCAATGGGGGAGCGTCGGCCTTTGGGTGGCATCGAAGGTTAAATGTAGGTTACCTAGCGATCTACATCGCGAGGCCAATGAAAGCATTGCGGCAAAGGTGACCGTTGAAGTGACCGTTTCTTTTGAGGCAAACCGCAACTCGTGAATATCCGACCAAGCAACCGCAGCATCCTCGATGAAAGCATCGTCAAGACAGTATTTTCCCATGTCTATGAACTTGGCAGTCTTCAGCCTTCTGAACTTGAGTAAGGGTCGGAAAAGGTGGGAAGGGAGTTCGCTGTGGAGGTAAAGATCTTGATGTGGGGTGCAGTTGTAACTTTGAATAGTGATCTCTTCGAGTGCGAAGGATCGGCAAGACGAGTGCACGGATAATACGAGCTTGCCGACTTCTTCCGGTGCAGCATATTTAGTGTACTTGATGCCGATGCTTGATAATTTTGGGGTGCTAACGCGAAGAAGGAAGGATGTGCAGAGTTGCATGCGATCAGCAACAAGCATGAGGCAGTCGAGGGCACACAATTCAAGTGGCATATCCGTCAATCGTGAATCCTCCAGAAGGCCGGATCCTTTATATAAAGTAAGTGCCAGGACTTGTAGAGAACGCAAGCGTCCAATTTCAGCAATGGTATGCCTCGTCAAAGACACGTTGCGGATTACGGCCAGCAGATTTAACTTTTTCAGTTTGTTAAGAGGTAGGTCGATGTAGCAAGGCGAACCACCGTGATCGGCGGATATCACTAATTGCCGCAGGCCGGGCGCTTCTGCCGGAAAGGCATCAACCAATTGCTCCACCTCATGGGCCGGGACGTCTGGCGGTACCGAAAAGGCAAGCGTTTCTAATCCGGGCGAGAGGAACTGGCGAAGTAGTCGGAAGTCTGAACTGAACTCCGCAAGATCAAACACTGTTTCGAAATCCAATTTGACGAGGTTGGGGAAGAGCGAAGTGGGCGGAAGCAAGGCGAAAAGTCGTTGTAGGATACGGCGATGCGGCTTCGGGGGGAGCTTGGAATGGGTGCCACTGGGGTTTCCAAAAATGTGGCGTATTCTAGACGCGTTCATTCTGACGCGGTCCCATTCCGTGGGTAGCGGCTCGCGGGAAAGGTGCTGCAAATGGGAGGATAGTAAGCAGTCTCTTGTTACACGGCGAAGACAACTCACAATAACATTGTCATCTCTGACTTCCCAGGTGTCTTGAGGCAGACACATGATGAGGGGTCCCAGGTTCGACTGTCTACGCCAGAGTATATTGAGGGCAGGAGGAGAGACCGCAGAGCAAGTGCTTGCAAAGTTTATGATGTCCGTCGCTGACGACGTGACATTTTGCAAGATGGCGTAAACGATATCGTCGACTAGTAGAGCGCGATGCATGGTTAATTCGAAAGTTGTTGGTGATGCTCCCGTTTGCACAATCCTTCATATATAACCACTATTACAAACATCCACAGGCCCACAGGGGTTCGGGTGCTTTGTTCGGGTGGACGGACCACTTTTGGAGTTCACAACGGTTGTTGGGTTGATCGGCAGATACGAGCCATTGTTCCACCAGTGGCACAGTCATGATTCACCACTGCACTTGGGCTCGTGCATCTAAGGGATCTCACTGTTCTTGTCTGTGCACAAAACGTATTATATCATGTTTTTGCTAGATGGCTAAGGATACTTACTGTACGGTGTTGGCGTGCAGCATCGCCAAACAAGATGAGCGCATATATTTATTCACGGCGTCAAAACTTGAAACCAAGTTACCGTTTCATGTGGAGTTACTTTGGGAGGAGAGCAACGGCAGGTACCAGACCTTTACATGTCCGCTCTGCGCTTTCAAGTCGGCCAAAGAATTCTATGGGGCCGGTGCCAGGGCCCGGAGGTCATCCACAATATTGACCCTCGATCCAAGCAATGGTCAGAGTCCGATGGTCACTGTTGCCAGTGAATACAAAAGATTGTTTGTAATCAGTCGATTCAAGGACTTGCTTACTGTAAATTCACCTGTGCAATATGCATGCCGTGGGACCTGGTCTGGCAGCTTGCTGCTTGCGCGTCTTTTCAATGCCAGTCTGAGAAATCTCGGGACCAGTTCGAAGTTCAAAACGTGATAACATGTACCATTGTACACGCGCGATGGACTCAAGCTGTCGGGTTCTGCTATCAATGAAGACAGGTGAAAGTTTGTCATCACGTACTTGGGTATCCAATTAGGTGCCTACTAGTCAATCAACTTCATCAACGACATCAAGCGTAACCAGAACATGTACATTAAAGATATGAGTCTAACTTCCTAACGTCCTACCATGTACGTACGTATAAAAAGGTCATAAAGGATTCAGGGAAACGAGTGAAACAAAAGAACAGCACAGCACAGCGAGGATGGAGGTGAACTGGCGGGGTATGCGAGGTAAAATGATAGCGAAACACAGAATGCAAAAGATTAGGAGGTAGAGTAGACCAAGGTGCAAGAGGGAGTAGGCGAATAACTGAAGATAATAGTGCTTATCAAAGTCATTTGTCACCCAAGCGTAAAATCAACAATATCGATCGGCTCGCTCTCCTTCATGAGCGTCATACATTGAGTACCCTTCCCACATGGGCCCATCCAACAAGTACAGAGACGCAGCAGCTCTTTGCTCGATCCAATCGCTATAGGCGATGTCCAGGGACAGCCCAGAAAATGAGTGTGAGCGCTACGACGCAAATGGCGACAAGAGTTGTAACCCAAATAGCACGACCCAATAGCAATTTCTTCACATATGGCTCGCGGATAGTGAGCGTGCGGAACGGGGTTGACTCTGACTGCCCGAGGAACACAAGGATCGGATCGAGTTCGTATTGATGGGAGATAAGGAATAAAATCGCAAACGTGAAAGGAATGAAGAGCTGCATAGAAAACAATCTGTTAGACGCAGAATCACACCAGACAAATGATACGCACGAAAAATCGCTTGGATTTTGGTTGTACATCGAGGAATATTAGGGCGAAGGCGGCGGCAAGCCCAATCCACAGCACAATGAGACCGACAACAAGTCGGGCCAATGCGGACACAGGTGTGAGATTTCCAAATGCTTTACTCCTCAGGAAACGCGGAAACGCGTCTTGTTCCATTGCCCTGAAACAGTACTCCTTCTGGGCGTGGAACATATCAGGAATATGTGCCATCATGTTCAGGTCGCTCTGTGATTTCGGCTCTTGAGTGCTACTAAGGGGAAATGTGTGTATACGGAGGGCGGGAGGGAGGTATATTTCATGATTTTCAGGAGAATTTACGGTGCCTGAGGGAGAGAGGTACCGGAAGAAGATGCGCTCAGCAGACGTGATGAGATCCATACGAGTAATCGCAGCGGAACGTGGGATGACCGTTGGCGCACGTGATGCGCGTTTGAGATTGAAAAGGGTCGGTGTCCGCCCAGACAGGGAGAAAGGTGTCGTTGACCGTGGTGGATCAAAATCTGGACTATTCACAGCAGTGGGAGGGGAAGCGGACGAGATATGCTCCTTGTCAACACCAGGCGTTGTAGAACGCTGACCACTACGCTTCTCGTCACCGCCGTGGGCGAATTTTTCTTGGTCGTTGGGCATCTCGCCTGTGCTCGTTGTACTTCGCTTCATGGCAGCGGGCTGAAGTCCAACGACCGTGCCATATATTGAACCGCGACGGCGTGCGTATTCCCAGTACTGAGGCCAATCATCTTTGATTGTCCGGCCTGACTTTCGGACATCTTTAAAATATGCCCTGCAAAGGTTCTCGTGTTGCTGAACATCCAACCAGAAATCCAGGATGTCTTCTGCACCTTCGCGTTGGAGGAAAAGACTAAATATAAATATGTTAACATCAGAGACTATTCAACCACTCAAGCAAGCATAAGGGCCAGACGTACTAAAACATGAATAAATCCACAGGTGGTCGCGTCCTTCTAGAGAGGACCTCTGTGAAAGAGGGTAGCCTATTCTGGCGGCTGTTGAGCCAGTCTTGTTGTTGTCTGCTCTGGTCGTCGTCCATGGTGGCGGAGGTCGCCGAGAAACCTCGGGGCGTGGCGATCAGCGGCGAGGGGATTGAATGGTTGGCGGGCAAAGCAACCAACAAGATTATATTCTCATGCCCCGCTGGTTGCAACGAGGCCTGAGATTATTATGTAAGCACCCGTTCGAACGAACCCGAGCTGAGGACAATTTAGCAGTAAGAAAAGCGTTGCAGAAACGTTGCTTGCCTTATTGACTGTGGCCAGCTTGATCTTGATCTATTCCTGCCATGTCCGCGTTTGCAAAAACATTGTCTCCCGCTCTCCGTGAAATTCGCATCTTTTGCTGCCAATCAAGCCAAGCGTCGGCGGGCACGCGGTGGGTTCATGGTTTCTGATCACAGCACCGTCACTCATGTACTTAATGTTCATGTCTGCAGGCAATTCATCTTGTCTACATACCCAGTCATCAAGAAACACAACCCGGACCTTCCTGTCATGATACGGGAGGCAAATGGTACACCCGCGCGGATGTTTGCACGGTTTGGTGCGTGTATTGCTCGTGCCCTTGGGCCAATCTATGTATGGCTGTACTAATTTGAATTATTGTAGAACGTGGAGTTGAGAAAAACGTTGAGCTGGATAATCTCTCATCATCTGATGTGGCTGCTAGTGTTGCTCGGTTATTGAGCGTCTCCTAGTCACTAGCTTCAGCTGCCCCGGCGTTGTATTCAATTTTAAATATCTCTCTTGTCATCTGTTTTTTGACTCTTAAAGAACTTCCGAGGTGTGTACACGAAGGTACACATGCGACACCAGGTCGAGTTTGGCTACTAATTTTGTGCAAGGCAGTTGAGACATAACTTATCATGCAGCTGCAGGCGCCCGGCCCGGCCTCCTCGGATGCGAACCATATTGCTGTACGAAATGCGGATGCTCGTCCGTTCGAGCATTGTATCAACGGGAGATATTCTGTTATGTTACAAAAGAATTTTTGAAAGAATGAATTCTAAATGCTTATCTGAACCACTAATTTCGCTCATTGTTAATAGTCCGGTTTCGTAGTAGCCTAGAACCAAGTGAGTCCATATATGTCTCAACAACCCACAATTAACCAAGGTCTATGATAGATTTCATGTCGTCCCCTACTTCTTGGTCTCACCCCCCATAATGCCTTCGCCAGTGCCTTCCAGCAAACTCGACACCAACTTCCCTGTCATGCTCTTTCTTGATATTTCCCAGTAACCAGAAATGATACACGAGAACAAGGCATCCACACACGCCTGCAACCCCAGCTGTCACAATCATTGCTGACTCGCCTGGTATGCTGTAGGTTCCATGCTGTACGCCGTAGATATTGGAAAGAACCGAGATGATACCAGCGAGTGAATTGAGTAGGCCAGGCCTACTTTGAAGGTAAATTCATCAGTGAATAGTTGACAATGCACTGTACTCACACAAAGATACGATTCACAATCCAGATATAATTTCTTTGCCACCTCCACCATAACCAGATCATACCAACGCCACCAATACCGGTACAAACCCATGCAATAATATAACTATAGGTGTCTGGTGAACGACTCCATTTCCTACGATTTTGACCGTCACTCACAGTGATATATTGGATATCGCATTCAGCAGTTGGGCTTCCACACCGCTGAGTTGCTGTTGCTGCAAAGATGTGAATGTTCCAGGGAATAGGACGAATCCCGCAAGTAAGATCCACGTGAAGAACGACGCCATTATGTTGAACAGTGGCGGGATATCATCAAGTGCCAAAAGCATGTTCACATAGCGAGTCTGTATATGTCCAGCTGGCATATTTGGCAGCGGCGGGCGCTGCGTCGTGTGGTGAAGCTGCTTTGCGGGAATAATAGGGGGTGTCTCAGGTTTCCCTTGGTATCTGCTTGACATAGGTGCCGGTTGAGTAGAGACTGGGCGACTGCGAGGTCGTGAACGGCCACTGGATGGAACTGGGTTAAGTGAAGGGCGATTCAAGGATGAGGACATGTCAGGAGACGACACATTGTTCTGATGACTGAGTGCAGCAGCCGCTAACTGGTTCTTGGGAGGTGTACCATTGAGAGAGGTGCGTGATCCGTTCGGAGTGGAACTACCGTGACCATACACAGGCTGGGTGATATTTGACGCATACCTGTGCGATGCTGCACTTGGAGGACGCGAATGAGATCGAGAACGATGATGTGTGCTATGATGGGGGCTACTATGACTGTGGTGGAAGCTATTTTGCTGCATGCTATGGTGTGCACTCTGTGTGCCTGGAGGTGTATTCTGGGCTTGATTCACACCCTGATTCACACCCTGGCGGACGCCGTGACTGGATCCCTGATGTTCCATCCCATAGAACGATGATTGCTGGTATGGCGAAGGAAAGGGTGGGGAATTTGGCTGGGGAACAGGGAAGTTTGGGGCATAGGACGAGGACATCTGTGGTGTAGGCATCACCGGAGGTGTGTTGAGTGCCGTTCTAGGCGGCTGGGGTACATTCTGTATCAGGGGGACCTGAGACAAGCTACCCTGTCTAGAAGGGCTTCGATAATGTTGTGATGGTGCAATAGACGCCGGAGATACTGGACCAGAAGGGTTCATCGGTGAGCGCACATCCATCTGTGCAAGCAGAGATCCTGGTGGGGGGACGAATGGGTCTCCCACCCGTTCTACGGATGAGTTCCGTGAGGGTGTCTGGTGGGGAACATTCATAGGCTCTGTCGTCCTGCGCGCTGGTGCAGGCCACGCCGTTTTGAACGGCGGTGCCACATACGGATGCCCAGGATCGCTTGAAGTTCTTGATCGCTGTCGTCTGTGCCCAGGTGCGCGCTTGCCTGAAGTATACATCGTTGGCGACGTGATATTCGTTGATCAGGAAGAATATGTATGTCGAATTTTAAGAACAATGACTGCGGCCCTCTACGGCCCCCCGGTTATCTTTATCTCATTTCACGTGTTGGTGACAATAAATAATCATCCATGTACACGTTCGTGCACAGAAAATCAGAATCGATCGAGGTCCACATGAATCCCTATGAATATCTCGTCGAAGCCAGCATCGCGAGACACTTTTTGATTGCAAGTTGTTGACATGACGAGAAATTCGAGAACAAAATTGGACTGCGGCTGCACAACTGCACACAAGACGCCAGGTAAATAAGTACCGCCGGAGGGCGTACACTGGAAATGAAGTACTAAGTAGCTAGTGGTAGACGCCCAACTTTGAGTGTCCATTCAATGAATCATCGATGAGTCATTTCACATTGGTTGAACAAAGTCAACTTGAAACGAACTACACACCATATTATATTGTTGTCGTTTGGGCTGTTGACAAGTTAAAAACTCAACAGCCACCAAAGCTCTCATTCCAAGAATTTGAAAACCCACCTGGCCATGGATCCCTAATGGCAACTATGAAGACAACTGTTGTAACATCCAATTTCCAACATGACAGGTAGTTGGGCGTCACGACTACTATAGTCCATTGAACCTAGGTTTTGGGATGGGTCCCGTGCTCCCTGTACGTGCCATTCACTCATGTTAGGATCGAAAAAACGTGCCCCGTCGATACCATCAGTTTGTCGATTGTCCGGCAACGTCCACACTGCGCGGGTACTCTCTATCAGCGGCAAATCTCTAAAAAAAACTTGGGGTGAGCTCATCAAGCCATCCCCGCTTTGACTCCCAGTGGGCGGCTTGTCCGCTGGCAGCCTATGAGAGTGTCTCGACCCAACGAGTGCACTTCGACGTAAACATCAGGACAATAATCCTCATCGTGAATGCCAAGCGCTGGTAGGATTCTTCATTCGCCACGACAATGTTCTGTCTGGTCTCAAGACGAGAATGGAGGACATCAAGAGTATCTTCTCCAAATTTCCAATGCAGTGGAATTATTTCGCGTTATATAAGAACGAAACCAGAGGAATTTAGTTCGTAGCAGGTAGGTCTCACTCGATCAGGATCAAAAAGGAAAGAATTTGTGTGCACAAAAGAATACCACCAAGTGGGATCCTGGAGCCAGTCTGAACTTAATACAATAGCGATATCAGATTCACTGTCAACTGTGAGCAGAACTTTGGACGGTGGTTCACCGGTCCGTCGACGAGTAATAGGGCTATTATCTGCCACGCCCATCTTTCCAGTCGCAGGACTACCGCGGGTAGCTTGACCGATAGTGTAACCTTCGATCGTTATTTTTCGGAGTAATTGTGCATAAATGAGCTGGCCGGGCTGGATCGGGGCTTACGCCAGATGTGGGAGGCTGTCATCGACAGTGGACACGGTGAGCTGTCAAGAGTCCGACCAGAGCGAGTTTTTGCTAAGTGATTTATCGATAATTTTATTAATTTATGGGGTCGTCGATTTTACACTTAATTTGAACAATTAGAGCCCGGAGATAAGTTATTGCTCGGCGAATTTTCGAGTGATGAAGTAGTACTATCTAGAACTAGTGCGAAGGTTTCTCGTCACCAAGTCCTCGATCCCCAGCCCTCGCTAGCGCATGCGCATACAATGACGACGCGCGTACATGTTGGACACCACTTTTCTATATGGTATGACCTGCATACCCTGGCAGCTGCTCATACAACGTCATTATTAATGCAGTTATAAGAGCTACTCACAAGCCTTCAAATTTTCGATCAATACAAGCTATGTCTTACTATGCGAATGATTCTCATGCAATTATTACTCAGCCCCCTTGGGTCAAGGACATAATGGCGCATGTCCAACCCAATTGCATGCCTGAATTTTCTGTATCTTGTTGTTGTAGACCGTGACGGCGGTGTGGTTCGAGACTCGAATTGACTAAGTTACAATATTTAATTTAATTTTGTTGGTTTGGTATTTAGGCGTCACGCAGTTAATACTTCTTCGTATGAAAAATTGACAGTCCTTTTGGTGGGGTTTGCAGTCCTGGATATACAGTCCTGAGATGGGTGAGAAAATGTATTCATGAAGTATCTACACGTGTCTGGGAGGTCAGGGTGAGCACGAGAAAATGCCTGAGAATGTATTGGTAAGTGCCAGCGAGGCGAGCACGCTGCTAGGACGGTTGCCGTGAATTTGTGGACCGTTAATTTCTCAACCTGAAGCTGCAGCCGTCAGAATTTCGCGGAGAACCCCACGCTTTGCGCGCGTGGGATCAGCACGTTGAGATACCGGCGAATGTCAGTTCCCACCAATCATAACACAGTGCTTCGTTAAATTCAGAACAACGTATTTCGTCGAGGAGCTGCCCGAATGCAGCGTCGCAACCTTCTGCCAACCTCACGCGTGATAAAGCTCGCTTCTTTTCACAAAATTGACGCCTGACACTACAAGATGAGCTTGCGGGAGGGTATGGTATATGCCAGGGCAGGCAACCCCGAAGGATCTCGAAAGAGTGTAAGCCAAAGATCCAAGGTCGTCTCGACGGGCCAAAGCCATCCTTGTACGATTCTTGTCAGAATGAAACAGTCGACCCAAGCCTCCGTGCGCATGTAAACGCATAAAATAATGTTCCAAAAACGTAATCGGGCTCCTTCCGTGTCGCCCGCGGTATTGACGCACTGGGCCAAAATCAATCAACCGAATATTCAATGCGCTGATGATCTGTAGGACAGGTAAGATTTTATGTCACGATAAATGAGGCCATGGGAGTGCATGTGCACCAATGCCGAAAGTTGGCACGCAGAAGATTAGGCTTATATATGATGGTACAGCGAGGAAGCATGCACCATGTGTACATCCAGCTGAGGAGGAATCCTCTTTCGCACTTCTGCGGTTTGTCGCCTGATATTACCTATACTCGTCCTCAACAGCTCCATTGAATGATACTCGAAATGTTCGAATCACCCAATGGCGTACACCAAAGGGATGGCTGGATAGCCGCACAAGGTTCGGAGGACGTGGACTTCCTGTTGAAATAGCGTATGTTTGACCCGCAGCGGGACACGGGACTTCTTGACAGCTACCACTTGTCCTGGAAAACTTGGGACTGTAATACAACATCAAGTTCAAGGGCAGGATAATGAAGGTCGGAGGTGCGCACAAAATTTAAGCACCCCATCCAATACGCGAATCAAGTTCGAGCGCTAGGCCATCCGAGCTTGGCTGAACCATGGTCTTTGAAGACAAGTTTCCTACCATAATTTAGATTTTGTGAGCCATGACAAGAGACTGGACAGCTCCGTCCAATAGTCCAAACAATCACAAATATTGCATGATCACACAGGCAGTGGAGATATCTTTATGGACATCTTCTGATGTCCTATTGAATTTGTAACATGCATCATGATGCATGGCGATACACAGAAAACTACAAGACGGATAGGGTCATCCCCTGAGCCTCGATGTTTGCCAGATACATCGCCGTTTCCTTCAAAATAACGAGACCAGACTTCGTGAACATCAGCTCAGCCGAGGTGCTGTTCAGATAGAACTTCCCAATGAGCGTGCCTCCGGCGTTCCAGACGTTGATACCTTCGCCGCAACCAGAATAAACGTTGCCCTTGGTATCGAGCTGAATGCCATCGGGCGCACCGGAGTCAATATAGGCAAACACTCTACGGTTCGCGAACGACTGCGTCAATGGGTCGACGTCGAACTGGTAGCTTTAAAGTTTGCTTGAGTATTTATCACCGTCGCGCTAGGTGGGAAAACTCACATCGTGGCTGGAAGGGTCTGATTCGTTCCCAGGAAGCCTCCGAAAATACCAGTGTCGGTGCTGATGCGTTATTGTAGGATTTATCGGCAGGGACGAGACAAAAACCGGACTTACATAAATGCAGTTTTACCGTCGGGGGTGAATGCAATACCATTCGGATGCACAAACTGGTCAGCAACGATTCTGACCTGCCCAGTGGACGGATCGAAGCGGTAAACTTGTGATGGTAGCATTGGTTCAGGACGGAAACCGTTAAGCCACCCGTAGCTGAAGAAGCCATCAACGTTGTAAACATTATGAACGCATCAATTGCTCACGCAGGATCAGTGAAAAACATGATGTCCGTGCCGGGAAGAATTTTAATATCATTGAGCGAGTTGAATTGTCTGCCTAAGAAGTTGTCCAGAACAACAGTGGTGTTATAGGGAGGGTTGGGATTGACGCGCACAATTGAAGGAGGGAGCAAAGCGCGACCTGAGGTGACGAACAGGAGGTCTCCTTTATACGGGCCCGTTCCCCCATTGACCATTTGAACAGTATCAGAGAGGTTGAGCTGAAAGTCAAGATGGGTAAGCATTAATTACCGAGCGGGCGCGACCCACCGTTTGAACCTGGATATTGACATCTCCAGTTGTAGAAGCTAGCGCCATGTCGACTTCTGTCATGTTGATCATGCTAACAACGCTGTTGTTGTACCAGCCGCTGTACCCGAGTGCGCCACCACCATTGCTTGAAAAAAAGATTACGTTAAGGTCCGGAACGTAGATGGGTGCTTCATGGGCAAAAGCAAAGCCAGGGTTTGAAGCAATTGAGCGGATGGTAGCAGATGGTCCAGTGATTTTGAGGAACGAGGGGTCAAAGACCTGAATGAATGGGGGTGCAGTATTTGTGGGATTAAAGCCAACAGCGGACGAGTTGCGCCATTTTGTGTAGTTTGCTCCCACAACATTGTACAGTAGAGGGTCGACGTACTGTGAGGCAGACGTTCAGATATAGCGCTGCAAAATTACAATTGCCAACACACCACTGCTCCAGGCGGCGACGCCTTCGTGAACGACACGCCAGCAAGAGCGACAGCTAGAATCACGCCTGCTGCTAATTTCGTCATCTTCGATTATGACGTATTCCCCAAGTCTTGTGTCCTTCTTTCAGCGACGGTCGATTCGCACTGTGTGGTCTTGACAGATTAAGGAAAGCTCTGAGTTCGTTGGCGCCTATCTGAGAGCTTTTATTGCTCGACAGAACGTAATAGCCCATATGGCAAGTTCAAATCGGAATTCCACCTCGTTCAGTAACGGTCCGATGCAGAGGGGTTCTATCAATTTGCGTTAATGAGCTTTTTGATAGGCCAGCAGAGCATTACGGCATGACCCCGCACAGGAACAGTTGCCAAGAGCTTCGAGTGAGCCAGATCAGAAGTTAGAATATGCGTTGCCTGGATCTATTTGAACGTTGGGACGCTCTGACGAGTGATTGTGACCTGTAACTTACTGTTCCGAAATACTTCAGCTCCCATAAAAAGGTACGTGCAATGATCCAATTACATACCAGGCCAGGGCTTCGCCTTGACTTAGCCTCATGACTTTTAATAATGAGAGAATGAAGCGACCGACTTACCTAGTGGAGGTATACAGGATTAAAGTCAACCCTAATCAGCCCTAGTCATCTGACAACCGACAGGTATTTTTTCAGCTGATTTGTAGGTGGGCAATATGCCACTAGAGAACTCACTTCCAGTACTTCGCTTTGTGCTGTTCGAGACAGCTGAATTCGCACGACGTTCGGGATCCAGATGGGTCTCATACTAATAACCCTGCTCAATAACAGTTTATTTCGTCAGTTTATGTCGCATTCGAACGACAAGCGATGAGAAATGAGAGGGCTCAAGAAGCAGTTTCGCCTGGATGATTCGAGAATGGCCCTCTCCTTGCTCTTTGAACTGACAGCTTTCACTATCAGGTACGCAGATATCCCCCAGCTCCCGGACCACCTAAATGCCGTATGCTCAAAACCTACCTGTACGACGACTGTTGTGAGGCCTTCTAGGGTGATTAATTCTGGTACTACAGGTAGGTTTGGAAGTGCCACGGCGGATTGGGCCGTGGAAAGAACTCTAATATGAGGTTCATCAGTACAAGCCTATGTAGTTGTGTATGTAACATGATCCGGGATGGTACACAATGAATCTACGGTGTGGCAAGGTTCAATCCCTGAGCTTGAATGTTTGCTAGATATACCGCCTCCTCGTCCAAAATAACGAGACCAGATTTCGTGAAGATCATCTGAGCCGTGGTGCTGTTCAGGTAAAACTTTCCAATGAGCATGCCTTCTGCATTCCAGACGTGGGTACCCTCGCCACAACCTGCATAGACGTTGCCCATGGTATCGAGCTGAACGCCATCGGGGACACCGGAGTCAGCGTAGGCGAACACTCTACGATTCATGAACGACTGCGTCCGTGGATCAACGTCGAACTGGTAACTTCACGTCTTGCTTCAGAATTTCATTACAATTATGATCGACGTAAGAAACTCACATTGTGGCTGGGAGGGTCTGATTCGTTCCGAGGAATCCTCCAGAAGCACCGGTGTCGGCACTGATGCGTTATCTTTATTGCAGACCGAAAGGCGATACAGGTATTGGAAACTCACATAAATGCAGTTTTGCCGTCTTGGGTGAATGCAATACCATTCGGATGCACAAACTGGTCAGCGACGACTCTGACCTGCCCAGTGGACGGATCGAAGCGGTAAACTTGTGATGGTAGCATTGGTTCAGGACGGAAACCGTTAAGCCACCCGTAGCTGAAGAAGCCATCAACGTTGTAAACATCATAAACGCATCAATTGCTCACGTAGGATCAGTGAAGAACATGATGTCCGTGCCGGGAAGAATTTTAATATCATTGAGCGAGTTGAACTGTCTGCCTAAGAAGTTGTCCAGAAGAACAGTGGCGTTGTAGGGAGGGTTGGGATTGACGCGCACAATCGAAGAAGGAAGTAGAGCGCGACCTGAGGTGATGAGCAGAAGGTCGCCTTTATATGGGCCTGTCCCCCCGTTTACCATCTGGACAGTGTCCGGGAGGTTGAGCTGAAAGTCAAGACAGTCGAGCATCAACAATCTGTGCCCAACTGAGCAGAAGCAACCCCCCACCGTTTGAACATGTATATCAACATCTCCAGTCGTAGAAGACAGTGCCAAGTCGACTTCTGTCATGTTGATCATGCTAACAACGCTGTTGTTGTACCAGCCGCTGTACCCAAGCGCACCGCCATCGTTGCTTGTAAAGAAGACTGCGTTAAGGTCTGGAACGTAGATGGGTGCTTCATGGGCAAAAGCAAAGCCAGGATTAGAAGCAATTAAGCGGATCGTTGCAGATGGTCCGGTGATTTCGAGGAACGAAGGGTCAAAGACCTGAATGAATGGGGGTGCAGTATTGTTGGGGTTGAAGCCAACAGTGGACAAGTTGCGCCATTCTGTGTAGTTTGCTCCCAAAACGTTGTACGTCGGAGGATCAATGCACTGCAAGGTGGCGTCAGATATAGCACAGCAGAATCACGATACCCGACGCACTACTGCTCCAGGAGGCACGGCAAGGTTAGCCGAGGCTTTCATGCACGACACAACAGCAAAGGCGACAGCCAGAATCGCACCCGCTGCTGATGCTGCCATTTGATTATGACGTTTTCCCCTGTTTCCTGTTTTCAGCGACGGTTGGTAGTCGCACTCTGCCTCGGCCAGAATGTAACAGATTAGAGAGGGTTCACGGTAAGTGGCGCTCAGGAGCGACCCTTGTTGCCTATAAAGCTTTTATTGTTCAACAGAACGCGATCGCAGGTTCCATCGGCATATCACGGATGGCCGGTTAAGTCAGTCGGGTTACGGAAAACCGTCTGAGCCTGTCGCATGACCCCCAGTCGTGGAGGATGAAGAAGACGTAGAGTAACCGTACTCTTGACACCAACTTGGAAACATCAGTGGTAACGGGCCGCGAATTTCCGGTTTACATGGCCCGAAGTGACGAAACAAGGGGTGCTAAAAGGCGTTCTCTGCACCGATTTCGAACAATCTGGCTACCTTAGCTTCAGGACGCACAAGGGATCGTGTCTTTAGCCGAAATCGATTCTGAGTCCCCGAGCCGCCGCAGAGGGTATTTCAATGAACCGCGGACTCGCAACGTTTCGAACTTCATCCGATGGGAGCAAGACCTTGTAGTAGACGCCCTCAGGCTGACAATAGCGCTGTGGTTATGATCCTGATAAAAGTTGCGCACCGTAGTCTTCGTATGAGGGGCCCATCACGTTATAACGTTCAATGTAAAGACGGACCGCTCAAAGTACACCCTGGAGACAAATCCGATGGCAAGCTATGTCAAGTGATCCCCTACAAGGATCTTTCTTTGACAGCTGTGTGAATATGGGGGGATTTTTGAAGAGTGACATCATATGCATCTTCTCAGCGCTATAATATAATATTATGCTGTTCAACCCTGGTACACTTGGGTTAAAGCGCTCAGTATTCAGCTCCTCGACTTGGCTAAACCGCTCACCTCATCACAACTTGTTTTTCCTTGGGCAATGAGTACTTGAGTAGGCAAGTGCATCAAGCTCATTCTTTGTAAGTAGGGGAATGCAGTAGGCCTGGACTTGATGCATCACGATCATGGAGGTGGCATGACACAAATTGTGTGCGACCTATAGGCCATGGTAGATGTAGTCTCCCCTAGCCAGTCCTATGTAGACGAAGGAAAATAGCCGTTCCTTCAATTTACATAACGGTAGAGGTAAAATTAAAAATGTTCGTGACCCGAAATCCGACAAAAGGCCGTTAACGTTCTCGTTGAATCATCGGAGTTTGGTCACATTACCCTTGTCAAATGCAACGAGCAGAATGTTATAGCGCTGATGGCCGGCCATTCTTCATGGCATAGACAGGTCACAGGTCGTGGATGGTCGACCGTCAACACTGCCAGGAGGACCGCTCAGCGCTCTGAGCGGCCATGTGATACCTATGCATACTTGCTATGCTTTATCGACGCATCCGGCCTGATTTTTATCCTGCCGCAACAGCCATGACGTTCTTTGTCTGGCTATTATATGCAGCCTGGAAAGTTCGCAATGCAGCCCAAGTGCAAACAGCCATCCGGTAATGATAACCAACCCTGCAAGGATTTCCGCCAACACGGACAACATTACTACGCATTTCTGCGTCCTTGGCGCTTGGTGCTTTGTTGATTGCAAGGTCATCATCCCCGACAAGGATGGCGATAGTACAGATGAAGGGTAAGTAGGCCGTATAATATTGATACTCTATCTTGTTAGAGTCATATCTCACTCGAACTTAGCGGCGGCGACCGCTGTGCAGGGAATTGCATTCGGGCTCACAGGTTTTCGTTTATCTGGTTCCGACTACATATAAGAAGATTCTGGTGGGAAGACGCGTGGACTGCTGCTGCCGGATCGTGAGTGTAGCGAATCTGATTAGTTCCTGGGTTCACCTGTGCTCTCGTGCAACTCATGTGAATGGACTCGACATGGAAGGAGCGACATCTGTAGTATATTTGAGATCCTGTTCGTCCTTCACTATGGTTGTAGGAAAGAAACAACTTTGAAGGTCTGCGCGCACGAGCATACCGTTTTCCATTACACGAGTTGCACGGCCCACGCCGTGGCTTTTCCGCTTGCAATTCCCTTCTTGATGTGGGCAGCGTTTGTTGCGCATCAGGCATAGCCTTGTGGATCGAATCACAGCTGGTACCTCATATAACTAACTAGTTATAGGGATTCCTACTGCCGCATGGACCATTTGATGGCGGTCCACCAGCTTGCAAGTGGGCATCATACCGCCTTCCACTCTCCGCTATACTCACGGCTCCATTAAACCAGCCAGCTGTGTTGCTGACGCTATTCTGGTGGTCTTTTCCCTCCGATTCCTTTGGAATGTCAACCTGTCAGCGGCGAATGATTCTTGTCTAGCATCGTCACGACACTGTTCTCCCTGTTCCATACCACTACTCGGTTTCTAGGAGTTGGGACAATTGCATTGAATTTGGAGGTAGGGGCTTGTGTCTGTTCAGTGCAAACATTTACATCGCTATGGCCAGACATCGTCCTCTGATGGTTTGCAACCTGCTAGCGATTGTGACATATGCATTCCGCGTACTTTGTCGCAAAACTGACGATCCGGAAGATGACGACTATAGCACTCCAATTCTAGTTGCCCTAACATCACAACGGCTCGCAACCATTGTTTACCATCAACCTCTACGCATTGGCTGAAACTTCGGCTTCCGACAGTCACACTAGCAGCCTTCGTCCTCTCAGAGTGCATATACTGTATATATATGAAACCTATATCTTGATTGAACATGATCCATGGCATGGTCGTGCTTTGGCGTTGGTCTCAACCTGACAGGCAAATACCTATTTGAAACAAACAAGGGAACTCCAGGACATATCCACTACTATGCAAGAAGTGAGACAAGTAACTAACCTAGCATTTACAGACGATCTGGTATCGAATCCATTGAACTATAGCTAGTGTGAACGCGGGGCAACCATATTTGGTTGAACCTGGCATGTGGTTACTCAGGCTTTCCACATTCATTATATAATTCATTTGAATCTTTTGTTAGACTGACAACGACTGCGCCTCGCTGACTACGTACCTAGCTCTTGGCGGCAAAACCGATACCTTCTCCGTGGCATTCGGAATCTTGTTGGCCAACAATTTGTTGCTTCCGACGCGACCGGGGTGGAAGAACATCTGAACCAAGTTGAGGCAATAAGTTACGGTACTCATTGATGAGAAGACGGCACAAAGAGGCTCATCTTATAGTGGAAACCTGTGCGTGAGTGTCCAATTGCAAGGCTGTTGTGAAGGTAATCACAGTGTCTCATTGTCTCGGGTCGAACGTCGGGAATGACAACCTAGATCAGGCAGTGATCAGGCTCACCGTTATAAGAGTTTCACAAGGTGGTACTGCCTTTGTCTTCCACGAGTTTGAGTTAGACTCTACACCTCTTTTCACGCGATATTCGTCTGCTACTAATTTCTGCCGTCCGATCAGTTCACCCGTGCCATGTCTCAAGTAAACGGCACATATAGTCTGGAGGAAAATCCAACGGACTGCTGTCCCACCGTCGCAGGGTGATACATAAGCCTGGTAACAGCGCGACCATCCGTCTGTTCTTCTCGCTCGCGTCCTCTTCTATCGGCGTTCCTGGTGGTGACGACCGCAGTTCAATATGCAGTTCATTAAGAACTTGACACAAGGCTTTCCGACAATCACTGGCATACGATGGTTCAACCTTTCTGTCCTTGTTATTACACCCGCCCTTTCCCTGTACGGCTTGCTATATGCTTCCATCTATCGGAACACTGTCGTCTGCACGGTCCTCTATTACATTTATTCCATGCTTGGTAAGTATTCTGCGATGGTCACTTCAACCGAGCGCTGAATTCGTTCCACCAGGTATCACTGCTGGTGAGTGGTGGATGTAACCTCAACGGAATAGCATCAGAACGTGTTGCTGCAGGATACCACCGGCTTTGGTCACACAGGTCGTATAACGCTTCGTTCCCTTTGCAGGTATTCCTCATCCTTGCTGGGGCAAGCGCGGTGCAAGGCTCGTGTTACTGGTGGGCACGCCGACACCGTTCTCACCACAGGCATACCGACACGGACTTTGACCCTTACAACTCGGAACGTGGCCTCCTCTGGACGCACATCGGATGGATCATCTTCGAGTCAGAGTTGAAACCAGGGCCAGCTGATACTTCTGACTTGCGTCAAGACCCTCTGGTACAGTGGCAACACCGCTGGTACTTCGTCATCCTCACTATTTTCGGATATTTGCTTCCAATGGTCATTCCGGGTCTGTTATGGGGAGACTGGCAAGGCGGATTCTTTTTTGTCGGTGCCCTTCGCATGACCGCGTGCCATCACGTGAGTTTTGAGTTGCTCATCAATGGAGAAGCTTAACCTGAGTCTTAGAGCACTTTTTGCATCAACTCTATCGCTCACTATCTCGGAAGCACGCCATACGATGACAAGCACTCGCCGCGCGACCACCTTGTGTCTGCTATCCTTACGATGGGGGAAGGGTACCATAACTTCCACCATCAGTTTCCCATGGACTACAGGTAGCAGTCGACATTCATTGTGTTCTCACTTCTGTTTACACAAGTCGCAACCTTTCACCAGGAATGCATTCCGATGGTACCAGTATGACCCTACCAAGTGGTTCATCGCCGCGTGCCATTACCTCGGTCTCGCCTCCCATCTCCGTGTTTTCCCTAGCAACGAAATTGAAAAGGGCGCACTCACGATGAAGCTCAAGGTTCTCAAGGACGTCCAGGACTCAATTAAATGGCCTGTGTCCCCGCAGGAATTGCCCGTGGTAACGTGGGAGACATGTGAGTAACGCCATGCTGTGCCCCAAATTTTACTGAGCAACTACAAACCTTCTGCCGATAGACCAGAAAGAGTCACAGTCTCGAACCCTTCTCCTCATCTCAGGGTTCATTCACGACGCGTCCTTGTTCCTTGATATCCATCCGGGAGGAGCCACTTTACTCACGCGAAACTCTGGGAAAGACATGACAGCCTCCTTTTTCGGTGGTGTCTATGCCCACTCTCACGCAGCGCATAACGTGCGTACCATAACCTTGTTCGTTTATATAACGATGCTAATGACTGACTGTGATCCTCGTCGGCTCCCTCCGCTCACCGCTGTGAACTTACCCCCACATGTACCATTACATAGCTCCTTGCAATGATGCGCGTGGGCATCCTGGCGGGTGGTGTTGAGGCGCCAGCCGAGCATGCCATCCCGCCCAGTCAGCGACTCGTTATTCGTACTAATGCCTCCCACTGACACAGCTGTGTTACCCATCGGTCTCCATGTGTCTGGTTCGTTAGATATTCCTCCAACAATCAACTTGTGTATCAATGTGATCCTTCAGCCCAAAAAACTACGAATATCTATAGCATAAATCTTTGAAATTTGTAGCTCCATACAGAGTTTCTCGCCCCACTAGATCATCCTATATCAGCTTACACTTCGTTACTCTACATCCCAACTACATACTGTACCTTTCTTCTCTTCTGCACATAGTTTCGGTTGCACAGCGACCCCACGCTCGCGCAACGGATGTCCAATTTGTTTCATTTCAGTACAACTTTACGGGGTACTGATCACCAGCCTGTGATTCGAATTGCAATTCAAAATTACAGGAGGGATATGGATTGATGATTGTAATGCACACCAAACCATCGTGCATCATGAATAGTACCACAACGCCATTTCATTGGATGGTACGCAAGAGGCCGAGATCGGTGTCGATCACTGTCCTCTATTCTAGCAATGGTGTAAGTGACGTCCGTGATTGCTGCCTGTGCAAAACAGGTCGTTGTAGTGTTGCCCGTATTCAAAGATTGATCGGCAGCGGTCTGAAGTGACGAAGAATTTAAGATCATCAATGCGATAGCCCATACGTATTCTCGGTGTCTCACTGGAAAAGAATGAGATCCTGGAAGAGCCATCGGCTAAAGCGAGATCCTCGTATCAGCATATCGGTCCTGTATGAGTCTACTCGTATGGATTGTCATGTAATGTACAAGAGCATATGATTACAAAAGTGTGGCATGTAAGTATGGGACGGCGTGAATCATGATCACAAAGGTACAGGATCTTCCAGTGTCAACTTTCCTTCAGCGATACGCTTCATCATGTTATCTGCACTGTCTAAGTTCGCTTGTATTTTCTCGTCTCGTCCACCTTGCTGCAGCGCGGAGACGGTCCATATCTTCATCATCTTCGGCACGGCTTTCCGTAAATCATTGGCGACTTTATTGAAGTCGCGAATGGAGACACCAGCATTTCGCATACAATCCATGGCGCAACTCAAGTACCCTGGGGAAAGCTCGTAAAATGTACGAGTGAATCTGTGTTGAACACTTACATGCATGTAACTCGTCATCCTCAGGGTATTTGCCAGCTGCCTCCATGTACGCCTTTGCCCCATTCACAAAGCTGAACATACGCTCCACAAGGTCACTGCCATACTGAGCCATCTGCGTATGGTAGGTATCCTATCACCCTGTAAAAGAAAGCAACGATGAGAAAAGGATCAGAAGTAAGAGGAAAAAGAGGTCATACGAATAGGCCATCCCAGCAGGATATATACAATACGACGACACGAAACCGGGGTCAACTTCCTCCTTACTGGGTGTCTTTGATGCTATGTAGATCTCTTTAAGGAGGTCCTCGGCTTCTTCCTTCAGGTGTTCAAGGGGGAACTTGGAGTTCAAGCCAGGGTCGGTATGGTAAGCCTGTCATGCGATTCACTCAGTACCCAGGAAATATAGACTCGCAACTCACGTCCATGAACATACTGAGGTGCATGCTACGTACACCTCGCACAAACGTATCCTGGAAAATCGCCCCACGGTCTGTGTGGGTGACATTCTTCCAAATATTTCTTCCCCATTCAAGCAAGTCGACAGCTCGTTTCAAAAACTGAACACCGGCTTGAGGTTCGTTTCTTAATTTGCCGTCGAGCGCGCCTCTCATTATCCATGCACTATATGACCATCAATAAGCTTTACTACACGAAGCTCCCACAACGTACCGAACAGTCACGGACAAAGCGGGGCGTACATCATTCCAGCCCTTTTCCTTTAGGCGTGTCTGTACCAGTTCCTTGACAGTTTCGAGCCCGTCAGAGTGCCAGGCTTGGCGGGCTGTAGCTTCGAACGTGACTACACCTCGGTCAGTGCAATCGCCTCAGGCAATACTAAAATAAGATTACCTTGTTGATTGTACGCGGTAATCCAATCAGGCTGATTGATATGGAACGCGCGCTCGTCACGCATTAAACCATTTGTCAGATACGTCGAGGCCTGAGCGTGTTATGTATCATAATACTGCAAGAGCGAAGAAGAGGCTCGAACTCACCTGGAGGTTTCCGTGATAGGCAAATCCTCCTGGAGCTTGAGGGTGAGGAACCTTTTTCAATTCGTTCATAATTTTTACCCCTTTGGTGAATTCCTAGTACATGTCAATAGGCCCTTATTATACAGCCAGTCGTGAGGATTACCTCATACGCATATGCGATCACCCAAGCCTGCATGAGAGGAACCTATTCAGTGAGGTATATAACACTACAACTCAAGCTCACACTGCTAGAAACTTTTTTGAGACCCGCTTTCCTCATTTCAGGAAGCATCTCCGTCGCCACTTGCCAAGGCAGCTTGCCGTCACTGGCCCTGAAACGAGCAAGAGGTAGCTCACTAACCACCTTGATACGTGCCTGGGCTGCATTCAGATCGACAGTATACTGATCTTTCTGCCGCTGCTCTGCGGGAGTGAGGTTATCTTTTGGGAGTGCATCCAACGCCTTCTGCCACGCTTCAGCACTTCGCTCCCAGTCCGCAAGGGCCTACTGGTGTGAGATCAGGCTAGATGGAAGCGTGTAAGGACTTACGTATCGAGATGCTGCCAGTCGTGACCACCCTTTGGAATAGGCTGGATCAACCTCTGTAGCCTACGAATCAGATGTGCGCGTTAATATTTTCGAAGCCTATGTATACGACATTGCCAATCAGTACCATTTTTGCGTCATCGGCAGCATCTAGGTATCTATTTAAAGACCGTAGTCAGTTATTGTTAGTATTACCGCAGCTCAGCAGCCTGAGAAGTACAACTCACCTGTTCAACCCATAACTGCAAGCAGCACGGTTCGCATATAGAACAGCGTTCTTGTCATCCAGAGCAATAGCCTCGGTGTATTTTGCAAATGCCCCAACATAGTCTTGCTTCTTAAACAGCTCATTGCCCTCATCCTTGAGCTGCGTTGCTGCCGGTGCCGACATGTTTAAACACAGTTAAAACCCAGGAAGAAGCTTCAAGCGTAAGATGCGGATCAGTTAGTAGAGGCGGTGTGAAAAACGAAGTTTAGACCAAGGTGAAAGCGAGGTTTGCGCAGACTTTCAAGCGGTCGACACGAGGGCATCTGGAGTATTCATTACATACGTGATCGGTGGCAAATGACCATGGTGTCTTCCAACTTGCTCATGCGCCTCACAAACACCACTGGACCTGTTGGCACTATACGCTTACTCATACTGTACAGTAAGTACCAGAGTCTAGTCTTTCACCATCATCATAAGTTGTATAACTTGCTTGTTAGAGACAGTATCCTACACTAGTAGTATCTCGTGCGACTACCCGAGCAATCTCATGACGGATACATATCCAAGCCAGAGATGAGTCAGCGAGTATTAGGAAACACCATTCACGCGAGTTCGAGAATCGAGGCTGACAGTGTGTTGAACTTCGATTGGCGACAAGGCTAAACATACGATAGATATTTCTCAACATCCTCAATCTTCGACAAACGCACCGCGCTCGAAATGGTATGATACCATCGATGACAATGTCCGAACCAACATTACTACGCAAATCGCGTCATGGGTCATGACGAACGTAGTAACAATCATGGATGCACCTGGAAGTCGACAATGCCCCTGGGAATATCAGGTGAGTGTCCAGTGGCCCAGCGTTGAATAGGAACCACCAAGCCACATAACTATGGGACCTCCTCGTGCATACGAAATCGTTAGAATGAAACTTGAGGTCTTGAGGTTGATACGATCGAACCGAAAAGTCGAAGAGCTTGAAGACAGTCATGAATCATGATGGCTCCTAAGACTAAGTGCGACGTACCCCTGCATGATCTTCGAGTGGGAAGGCACGGAATGCGCGTTGTGAGTGGGGAGGGCTGAATTCTCACTGAGCGTCCGGTCCTTTGCGAGAGATGCTGGATGTGCTGGGGAATAATAGGATAATTCAAGTTTGAACACATCGAGGAACCTGACCGGACGGCTGTTGTCACTACGCAGGAGTGAAATGCGATGTATTTGTCAGGCACATAGGCAGCACCGCTTGGAGGTTAGTTTCAGGCCTCGAGAAGTCCCTTCGTCAGACTCGAACGCCTGCACAGAGTGCTGAAAAGGAGGAATTTTCCTGCTCGTCGCTTCCAGGCTGGTGGCCTCGTGCTCATGTTGGCTCAGCAATTCCTCCGTATGTTCACCTGTGACATCATTACAGATTGAAAGTTCACAAAGAGTGCGACAGAAACTTACCATCATCAAACGTGCAAAGCCATTCCGCTCAGTGTCCGACCATAAGCTCCTCCCACAGGCTCCCAAATTCTGTGTGAGGATTCAAGACTGGCATAGATTCACCCGCTCCATCGTGCTTCAGATCTGGATCGCTGGAGACGTCATCCTTCTATCCGCCTCGACAAAGCCATCTGTAGCCTCGTCCACGCTCATGTGTCAGAAAAACGCCTCTACCTGGTCGTGCATGCGAATGTGCACTTCGTGCCACCCCTGGAGCTCGTACAGTTCCGCATGCAACCTATGGACCGGGTTGCACCTCCTTGCGTTGGTTCAACACCAGATGGATTTGCTTAGAAGTGGAAGCAATGAGTGTTGCAGAGAGGAATCGAGTAGATCGATAAAGCGTGCAAGCGACGAGGTTCATTGGGGAAGAATGGCTATCCGATTTCCCGAGCGATGAAGGGGTAGGATTTGATAGTGCGATGGCTGAGGATTGTAGGAGATACATTGGGATGGAGAGCGGTGAAGACGAAGTAACAGCCGATGGTGTGTCATTGGGTGCGGGAGGGTCGATACTTAGTTATGGATCAAACAACTTGATCCGGACGGGGACTCTATCAAGTTGTTTGAGCCTATGAGCCTGCAGTCAGTGGTATGAATCTGGACGATCCCAGTCTGGCTCACCACTTCGCATTTTCCTTGTACAAGCTCCTTCTCGAGGTTGGATGAACATTTAGGCAAAAAATCTCGTAGTGCTGTAGGATCGTTTAGTTCCTCAACAGCAGCAAGCGCCGGGTTATTTAAAATGTTTGGTTGACAGGAATGGGAGCCCAGAGTCCAGCGTGCGAGGGCAATAAGGTGATCTGTGAGCGCTGAGCATTGTGGACTGCTTGAGCTGTGCATACTAATTCAATCAAGTATCGTCTCAGTGAATCTGCGTAGAAATGATCTGATTGGCCTGTCTGAGATGTTCCTGGTAACTGCAAGTGGCAGCACTTTCATTACATATCGCATTAACAGGACCTGCTCAATGTTTAGATTGCCGAGTGATGCACCTGCTGCTAGCAATATTTTCCAATCTTTCGCACCTTTCTCCCGCGGCTCAATTCAGGGTATGCGCTATTGCTGGGAGTTCATCCTCAAAGGCAGTTCGTAGCAAGCCAAGCTGAGCATGCTGTCGTCAGGACTCAGGACACGGAATTCACCAAAAGCGCGATGGTGACACCCTCTACCAATTCAAGCAGGAGGGAAAAGGGTTTAGACTTTTGGGGAGCTGCAAGGGGAGATGTGTCCCGAGGGAGGAAAGCCTGGTCTTTGTACGACAGGGCAAATGTAGCCACAACTAATTCAGCAGCGTGAGCCGGGAGGGGAAAGGTTTTCTTTGGTGGACGGGAATGGAGAGTGTTAGGGCAGTGGAATCAAGTACTGGCAGAGGAGGAGTCGGGGCACTTCAATTATTGAGTGCATTGGGTGGTAGTTATCGTAGAGAGCGCACAATGAATGCAAAATTCCCATCGCAAAACTGACCAAGGTCTGTTTACGGGAGATCAACATTAGAGACGATGAGGATGAAGTCAAGCTTTTGGTCACGTGCAGTTGATTTCACGCTAGCCAGGGTTAACGTTAAACGTTAAACATTGGTAGCCAGACACAATCAACTGGATTTATAGGATCAGCTGATTCGACAGCTCTGTACTTGTGTTCCCCACTTCGGAAATTTTACCAGAGTCCTTGCGGCCTGACACCTTGAAGACCCTTCGCAGCCATCGATGATATGCTTCCTCTCTTCGACTACAAGAAATCAGACTTCATCACGGACCACCATAATCTAGGGGAGCTCCTTCTCTACTACCGGCTCATCACATGAAAAGACTTCAGCAGTGCATCTTAATGCTCAGCTGGTTCGACACACGAGGAATGTGTGACAATGCGATGTGACATGCGCGTCTAGGTGGAATCACATGATGTGACGATACTGCCAGTGGTAGACACGTTCGCAGGTTTAGTATGATAGACGCTGGTACGTACCCATAGTTTCTCACACTCTCCCATGCGGGTAACTTGAGGCAGGCAGACTCGGAGGCGCGCATCCAATTACTGTAACCCTCTTCCACACCTACCCAAACGATGTCATCCAAAAAGTCAAACACGAACAGGTCCAAACAGTCGAAGGCAAGAAGGCACATATCTATGCGCCACCACCGTATATATATTTAATCTAACATAGAATGACCCAAATGCTCAGCAACCCTCTTCTGAACCCAAGGCCTCGCTGGACGACAATGTGAGCCAACTGCTGGGCGTCACAATAGCGGCCATCAATGTTACGAAAGACCTCGTACCCATCAACCTGGCGAAAGGTATCCTTGGGACGATCGCAAATATCTTGATTATTGCGCAGGTGAGAGTTGGCTTAATCCTCGGAGATTTTTGGTGAAGAATGCTCAGGTCTATATAGTCAGTGATCAAGAACAAGTCCGATTTCCTAGCGATAGTCGACAGGTGCGAGACTATCAGGAGAGTCCTTGCAAGGGCCACCAAAGACGCTACCGCAGCAGATATGCAAGGGTCTTTGGGGGATGCTTTATCGCAGCTTAACATGTAAGTCAGACCAATTTCACCGTCATTGGAAGCTGATGACGCCGTACAGCTCAGTGAACCGCATCAACAGTGAAGTAGCCTCAAGAAAGGAACAAGGATTTTGGAAGAAACTCTTTTTTGTTGCGATAGATCGTGACCAGATTGCTGGATGGGAAAAGGACTTGGATCGTGTCCTCGTACTATTCAGCGTATGTCTCTCGATTTTCACCTAAACTTTTGCCGCTGAATGACGTCTCAAGACCGAAGCGATTGCTGGCATCGCGATCAGAGTGGAAAAGCTAGCTCTGGGACCGCAGGACAATGCTAATGGGATCGACGGCCTAAAGTAAGCTGTCTTTTCGACCGGTGATATACGTCTTCTGAATACAGTCAGTTGTCGCCAACCTATGCCTCCATCACGTCCTTCCATGTTGTATGGTCGCGATGATCTCGTCGCAGAGTTGACGAACCTCGTCGTCAGTGATGAGCATATTGCGTTGATCGGTCCGGGAGGCATGGGAAAGAGCTCTCTCGCCAAGGCCATCCTCAACGAATCACTTGTCATGGAGAAATTTGCTCATAGGCGCTTCTTCGTGACATATGATGGCCTCGATCCTTCCACCATTACGTTTGACACTTTTATGACTCGTTTCGCGGGAGTTCTTGGCATACAGCTTGCTGGAGCTGATCCTGTAGGTCAAATATCTTCCTTTCTTTGTTCCGCTAGCGCCCTCATTGTCCTCGATAATGCTGAGACCTTCGAAGAGGCCAGTGGATCATCGGCGCTCACGGAAATACCACCAGCTATTGCCGATATCGCAGACATCCCCGGCGTCGTTCTGATTCTTACGTCGCGTAGTAGAAGGAATGCACCGAATGTACGATGGATAACGAAGGATATTCCACCACTGGACTTGAGCTCCGCTCAAGCGGTGTTCTTTCAAATATATCATCACGCCGGTCGTAGCGATGCTGAAGAAGACATCAAGGATCTGCTTAGGGAATTGGATTTTCACCCCCTTTCCATCAACCTACTCGCAAATGCTGCTCAGCAAAATGGCTGGTCTCCGGCGACACTGCTAAAGAGATGGGACAACAGACACAGCGCAGTACTAAACCACGGCAAGGGGAAGCTGCAAAGCTTGTCGCTCACCATGGAGCTATCGCTGAGCTCGCCGTCGGTCCAGGAACTCGGAGAGGATGGTCGGCGTGCTCTGGTCGCCATCGCTTTCTTGCCCCAGGGCCTCAACGAAACGCTGGCTAGCGATTTGTTGCCGTTGCTCCTGCAAATCGACACTATATGTGATGTCCTATGCAGGCAATCTCTCGTTTACCGTCAAGGCAGCTTCATCAAGATGCTCGCGCCCATTCGACATTTTGTCCGAGATTCGTTTCTACCACCTGATAGCACTTGTTTGCAAGGAATACGTGCCTTCTACTATTGTACTGTTCGAGGGTGTTCAGAAGAACGCAATCACCACGCTGATATCATTATCTCGGATCACCTAAACATTGAGCATATAGTTTCCTTCGACCTTGCACACGTCCCGGACGGCGCGGACGAGACTTATGACGTTTGCTGGCAGTTCTTGTCGTGCTTGCAGTCGCATCTACCTCGCCCAACTACCCTTACCTCAGCTATTTTCAATATTGTAGAGAAGTCCTCCACGTGGGCGCCAAAAGCAGAGTGCTTGTGGTGGCTAGGCCAGCTCTACTCCACTCTTTCTCAGCTCACAGAAGGAATGAAGGCCTTCAAAGCTGCTGAGGCTCTTTACCTCACTGCCGGTGACCACGAGCATGTGGCACACTGTGTTGCCCAATGTGCAGACACATACAGATGTCAAGGCCGCTTTATTCAATCCCAACAGGTCCTGGAAGACTTCCAACACTCCGACTCGTGGAAGTATCTCAGCAAAACAACGAAAGCCCGCGTTTGGTATTTCTTGGATGTGGCCAGGATGTACACTTTCACAGCATCTGCGGACGAATTATTTGTGAGGTCCATGGAAGATCGTGTATGGGGCTTACAGTCCAAGATTCGGCACTGGCTGGCCAAATTGTACTACGGTAGTGACATTGTCCAGGTGAAGACACACTTGGACAGCCTTTGCTTGCAATGCTACCAGAATGGAAGTCTCGATAACCGCAGGGATGCACTTGTGGGGCTTGTAGCAGTTGCATTGTACGCAGGCAGGTTATCCGATGCCATGGATATCCTGCAGAAACTTGTAGAGATGTTCGAGGGACAACTTTCGGACAATGCCCTTTGGTACACCGTCTGGAAGGCTGTAGTTGCGAGCGAGCAGGGGAATTATGACCTAGCAAAGGAGCTCGTCCAGCAAGCCTCCGGACCACTCGAATTCCTCGTGTTGCGCAATGCACGCGCATTTCTCCACAGAACTTATGCCTCGGCACGCATCGAGCTTACCGCAGGCGAGTACCACAGCGCCGAGTCTCAATTCACCGCCACCATCGAAAGTTGCGATATGCAAGGCAACCTGACGTTTAAGGCATGCAGCCTCCGCGGACTGGGAGAGCTTGCCTTTACACGCGGTGACTTTGGTGTAGCTGCACAGCGCTTCGCAGAGACACGGTCTGTGTGCACTGAGATGGGAGTGCGTCCCCGGAATCTGTACAGTTGCTTACCATTCAATGCTTTGCCGAACACATTCGAAGGATGGGCGATATTTTTGGAGGGCCAGTCGCCATTTGCGAATGTTATTTAGATCGTGGTATATGGTGCCTGTGGTACAAAGATTGTATCTTCGTTGTATCTTTGCTGTATTGTGTACGATTTAGCCCAAGGAGTTTCATGATCATACTGACACAAACTGCACCAGGTTTCAGGGGAAAGTAAATCCCGTTCATGCACATTCGAGGTCGAGATAACTGTGTTCAATTCTCTCCATGACAATGCTTTGGGCGAACTCATAATTCTTTCGTCGACGGTCCCAATATTCAATGCATCCATTTGCCAATGTGTACGGCTAACAGCTACAGCTGTCTGCAACAAGGTTGGCACAAGCAATATCGTGTTCGAAATAATTACGGTGTGCGCATAACAATCTATCGCGGACACACCTCGAAATTGAACAATTCCTCATGATAACTCAGGTAATTGTCTTGGTCAAAAATAGTGAAGGCAGTATAATTGGGAACGTGCGTCTCACTACGAGCACCATCTTCAACTTGACGTCAGCATGCAGGTAAGCTTGAACTAAGATGATATCATGGTGATCGACCTGCCTCGAAGGAGAAAAGTGATTCATCCGCAAATGACTGATAGACTGTAGTCCATGAGACAAGTGGTCCGTGATGGAGCGTGAAGTGGGCGAACTTGATTATCAAGCAGTCATTGCAGATTGACTCGAAAACGCCTATCATCGCCACGTCCACGCCCATACTTCCCCGCATTGTGAGCTCGTGTAATTCGCGTGGAGTCTGATAATAATATTGGCCCAAGTTGAACGCCGAAATCCCATGCGCTCAATTTGAGAAGTGAGTAGTGGTCCAGTCAATGAGTCCGGCAGTGAGGAGTTGAGTAGATCGATGGGTATTCACGTTTGTTGGGATAAGATGACAAGAGTGTTACTGTAGGAGTCATACTGTTGTTAACCTGTCATGTGGAATCTTCGGGGTAATTTTTTTTAATATTCAACGCCAGCAGCGGCGTCAAGGTGCGATGGGTCACTTTGACCAGATGCCCTCCGGCTCATTGAATGGGAGTGATAACCATAACCCAATCTTGCTGTCTAACCAGGAGATGTATATTCAACTCAACGTCCGCATCTGGGATATAAGTTTGAAACTTACATATATCGTCTTCGCGCAGACGTTGAGGGGGAAGAGTTGGAGAAGGGCTTAGATCGGAGAAGGGTTCATTGCTCTAGGAACTTTGTGAACCTGCAATGATTAGTGCTGTTATTGATGCACGTAGGGTCAACGCCCACAAAGGTCAACGCGAATTGGAGAATCAAGTTTCAACATCTTCAATCTTCGACACACGGATCTACTACTGACGAGTTCAACAGCTGCAGCTATCTGCAGCACAAATGGCGCCGTGCTCGAAATGGTATGATGATAGTATGTGAACCAACAGTGCTATGGAAATACGTCATGAATCATGACAAACATAGTAACAGTGATGGATACACCTAGAAGTCGATAATGCCCCTGGAAATATCAGGTGAGTCTCTAGTGGCCCAGCGCCGAACAGGGACGACCAAACCTGGACCACCACAGCTATGAGACGTCCTCACGCATACGAAATTGTTCGCGTGGAACATGAGGTCTTGAGGTTGATACAATCAAACTGAAAAGTCGAAGAGCTTGAAGACAGTTATAAATTACGATGGCTCCCCAGAGCAAGTGTGACACACCCCTGCATGATCTTCGAGTGGGAAGGCACGAAATGCGCGTCGTGAGCGACCGGAGGGGGGAGGGACTGAGTGTCCGGTTCTTTGCAGGACATGCTGAATGTACTGGGGAATAATAGGTTAGTTTAATAGCTCTGTGAATGTTTGAAGCCACCGAGGAACCTGACCCGGACGGCTGTTGTCACCGTGAAGGAGTGAGATGCATTGGATTTGCCAGGCACATGGTAGCCTCCTTTGGCAGCGTTGTTTGCCTCGCTTAGCGGCTGACTTGGGCGTTGAAAAGCCCTTTTGTTGAATGCTTGCAGAGCAGCGAAAGTCGGAAATCTCCCGCTCGTCGCTTGCAGGTGGGCGGTCGCGCTCACGTTGGCTCAGTTATTCCTCCATATATTCATCGGCGACATCATCATAAATTGAAAGTCCATGAGGAGGGCAACAGGGACTCGCCATCGACAAATACGGAAATCCATTCCGCTCATCGTCTCCAACCATGAGCTCCTCGCACAGGCTCTCTATTTTGGTGTGAGGACCAGCACTAGATCCGCCCGTTCTGTCATGCCTCAGGTTGTTCATTGGAGGCGTTATCACTCTATGTACCTCAACAGAGCCATCAATAGCCGTGTCCACACCCGTGCCTCGCAAACGTGCCTCAAGCTAGTAGTACATGCGAATGTGCACTTCACACCACCCCTAGAATTTGTGCAGTGCCGCATGCAGCCTATCGGCCCGGGTT
The DNA here is from genome assembly GCF_016628075.1 of Suillus paluster. Lineage (NCBI taxonomy): Eukaryota > Fungi > Basidiomycota > Agaricomycetes > Boletales > Suillaceae > Suillus > Suillus paluster. The sequence goes on from NW_024537611.1 coordinate 239,039, forward strand.
AAGCCACCCCTGCGATGGTTCCACACCGGATGGATTTTGTAATGGTTCAGGTGATGAGTCTTGCTGCGAGAAATCGAGTGGATCAATGAAACGTACGAGCGACGACGTTCATTTGGGAAGAGAGGACAACGGTCAAGAATACGGCTATCCGATTTCCCGAGCATAGAAGTCGACGGTGAAATGGTCGTGGATGCGAATGCATCAGTGCCTGAGCCAGGTGTTACCGGGGGTTGAAGAGTGTAGAAGGGGATACATTGGGATAGCGAGCGGTGAAGACAACGTAGCAGATGATGGTGTGACATTGGATGCGGGAGGGTCGATACCTAGTTCTAAATCAAACAAGTTGATCTAGGCGGGGACTACATCGAGTGGATGTAGTCGCTTCGAGTCTATGAGTTTGCAGTTAGTGGTATGAATCTGGACAATCCCAGACCAGCTCACCACTTTGTGTTTCCTTGGACAACCTCCTTCTCGAGTCGGGGTAAACATTCAGGCCCAAGGTCTTGTATTGCTGCAGGATTGTTCAGTTCCTCAGCAGCAGCAAGCGCAGGAGTGATGTAAAATATTCGATTGAAAGAAATGGGAGCCCAGAGTCCGGCGGGTGAGGGGATTCAAGCAATCGGTGAGCGTTGTAAACTGCTCGAGTTGTGTATGATAATCCAATCACGTATCGTCTCCGTGAATCTGTGTAGAGTTCTGATGAGCTTATCTTAGCTGTTCCTGGTAAGCGGCAGCACTTTTATTACATATCGCATTGACAGGACCCGCTTGAAGCACCTGATTCAAGAAATATCCTCCAATCTTCTGCTCCTTTCCTCTATTTGAGACTCGACAGCTCGATTCAGGGTGCGCTCTTGTTGGGATCCTCAAGAGCGGTTCATGGTACGCCGAGCTGAGCATGTTGTCGTCATAACTCAGGACATGGTATCCGCCAAAAGTGTTCTGGTGACAAGTTTCTACCCAGGCAAGCAGGAGGGAAACAGGCTTTTTGTTGTGACTGTGGGGGAGCTGCAAGAGGAGATGTGTCCCGAGGGAGAAAGCCTAGCCTTCATGCGAGAGGGCAAGTGTAGCCACGATCAATGCAGCAGCGAGAGATGTGAGGGAGGGCAAGGATTTATTGGGTATACGGACGACAGAACGGGAGAGTGCTAGGGCGCTGGAACCAAGTACTGGCAGAGGAGGAGTTGGGGGAGCTACCTGCGATGGTACTTCAATTATTGAATGCATGAGGTAGCCACTACTCATCATCGAGAGTGCACAGCTGTGAATGGCTCTTTGAATGGATACTTGCATTCCCTTCACGAAGCTAGCTGGCGCGGTTATAACTTACTTATAAGCGTTGAAGCTTCTGGTCACGTGCAGCTGATTAAAGTTCGTACCCAGCTAATTCAGAGCAAGGGAAGATGGAATTGCCGTTATGAATTGGGAAGGCCGAGAACCAGAGGATGGCAATGCGGTGTGACATGCGCGTCTAGTGGCATCACATAATGATAACACTCCCAACACTGCCCCGAGTCCTATTACTTCTCTGAGTATGATAGACACTGGTACGTACCCATAGTTTCTCGCACTCTCCCATGCGGGTAACTTGAGGCAGGCAGACTCGGAGGCGCCCATCCGATCACTGTAACCCTCTTCCACACCGACCCAAACGATGTCATCCAAAAAGTCAAACACGAACAGGTTCAAACAGTCTAAGGCAAGAAGGCACATATCTATGCGCCACCACCATATATATATATAATCTAACATAGAATGACCCAAATGCTAAGCAACCCTCTTCTGAACCCAAGGCCTCGCTGGACGACAATGTGAGCCAACTGCTGGGCGCCACAATAGCGGCTATCAATGTTACGAAAGACCTCGTACCCATCGACTTAGCGAAAGGTATCCTAGGGACGGTTGCGAATATCTTGATAATTGCGCAGGTGAGTTGGCTTAATATTCGGAGATTTTTGGTGAAGAATGCTCAGGTCTATATAGTCAGTGATCAAGAACAAGTCCGATTTCCTAGCGATAGTCGACAGGTGCGAGACTATCAGGGAAATCCTTGAGAGAGCCACCAAAGGTGCTACCAACGACAATCTGCGAGGATACCTGGGGCATGCTTTATCGCAGCTTAACGTGTAAGCCAGACCAATTTCACCGTCATTGGGAGCTGATGACGCCGTACAGCTCAGTGAACCGCATCAACAGTGAAGTAGCCTCAAGAAAGGAACAAGGATTTTGGAAGAAACTCTTTTTTGTTGCGATAGATCGTGACCAGATTGCTGGATGGGAAAAGGACTTGGATCGTGTCCTCGTACTATTCAGCGTATGTCTCTCGATTTTCACCTAAACTTCTACCGCTGAATGACGTCTTAAGACCGAAATGATTGCTGGCATCGCGATTAGAGTGGAGAAGCTAGCTCTGGGACCGCAGGACAATGCTAATGGGATCGACGGCCTAAAGTAAGCTGTCTTTTCAATCAGTGATATACGTCCTCTAAATACAGTCAGTTGTCGCCCATATATGCCTCCATCACGTCCTTCCATGTTGTATGGTCGCGATGATCTCGTCGCAGAGTTGATGAACCTTGTCGTCAATGATGAGCATATTGCGTTGATTGGTCCAGGAGGCATGGGAAAGAGTTCTCTCGCCAAAGCTATCCTCAACGAGTCCCCTGTCATGATGAAATTTGCTGATAGGCGCTTTTTCGTGACATATGACGGCCTCGATCCTTCCACCATTACGTTTGACACTTTTATGACTCGTTTCGCGGGAGTTCTTGGCATGCAGCTTGCTGGAGCTGATCCTGTAGGCCAAATATCCTCATTTCTTCGTTCTGCTACCACCCTCATTGTCCTCGATAATGCCGAGACCTTTGAAGAGGCCAGCGAATCCTCGGCCCTCAAGGAAATACCACCAGCTATTGCTGAAATTGCAGACATCCCCGGCGTCACTCTGATTCTCACATCGCGTAGTAGAAGGAATGCACCCAATGTAGAATGGATAACGAAGGATATCCCGCCATTGGATTCGAGTTCGGCTCAGGAGGCATTCTTTCGAATTTACCGCACAGCCAGTCGTAGCAATACAGAAGAAGAAATAACAAACCTGCTTGAGGAGTTAGAATTTCACCCTCTTTCCATCAATCTACTCGCAAACGCTGCACAGCAAAACCGCTGGTCTCCACGGACGCTGCTGGAGCGATGGAAGGATCGGCACAGCGCAGTACTAGACCACGGGGAGGGAAAGCTGCAAAGTTTGTCATACACCATGGAGCTGTCGCTCAGCTCGCCGTCGGTCCAGAAACTCGGAGAGAACGGTCGGCATGCTTTGGCTGTTATCGCCTTCCTGCCCCAGGGTCTCAATGAGGACCTGGCTAGCGATTTATTGCCATCGCTCCCGCAAGTCAGCACTGTATGCGATGTTCTATGCATGCAATCGCTCGTTTATCGTCAAGACAACTTCATCAAGATGCTCGCGCCCATACGCCATTTTGTTCGAGATTCGTTACCCCCAGATTCCACTTGTTTGCGAGAGATACGTGCTCTCTACTATCGCACTGTTCAACAGTGTTCAGAAGCACGCGACAATCCTGCTGATATCATCATCTCGGATCATCTCAACATTGAGCATGTAGTTGCTTTCGACCTTGCCTGCATCCCTGAAGAGATTTATCGAGCTTGCTGGCAATTTTTGCAGTGCTTGGAGTGGCATGTTCCTCGCCCAACTACCCTTGCCCCGGCTATCTTCAACATTGTAGAGAAGTCCTCCACGTTGATGTCAAAAGCAAAATGCTTGTGGCAGCTAGGCTGTCTCTACTCCACTATTTCTCAGCTCACAGAAGGAATGAAGGCCGTCAAAGCTGCTGAGGCTCTTTACCTCACTGCCGGTGACCACGAGCATGTGGCACACTGTGTTACCGAATGTGCAGACACATACAGATCTCAAGGCCGGTTCATTCAATCCCAACAGGTCTTGGAGGACTTCCAACACTCCGACTCGTGGAAGCATCTCAGCGAAACAACAAAAGCCAACACTTGGTTTTTCTTGGATATAGCCCGGATGTACACTTTCACAGCATCTGTAGATGAATTATTTGTGAAGTCCATGGAAGATCGCATATTGGGCTTACGGTCCAAGATTCGTCATTGGGAGGCCAGATTGTGCTACGGCGGAGACATTGTCCAGGTGAAGACATACCTAGAAGACCTTTTCCGGCAATGCGCACCTCCTAGAGATCTCACAGAATGCAGGGAAGCACTTCGGGGCCTTGCAGAAGTTGCATTTTGCGAAGGCAGGTTATCCGACGCAATGGATATCCTGCAGAAACTCGTAGAGATGCTCGAGGGACAGGATCCGCAACGTGTTCTTTGGTACACCGTGTGGAAGGCTGCGGTTGCAAGCAAGCAGGGGAATCATGCCCTTGCGAGGGAACTCATCCAACAAGCCTCCAGACCACTCGAATTCCTCGCGCTGCGCAACGCACACGCATTTCTCCACAGAAATTATGCCTCAGCACGCATCGAGCTCACCGCAGGCGAGTACCACAGCGCCGAGTCTCAATTCACTACCACAATCGAAAGTTGCGATATGCAAGGCAACCTGATGTTTAAGGCGTACAGCCTCCGCGGACTGGGAGAGGTTGCCTTTGCGCGTGGTGACTTTGCTGTAGCTGCACAGCGCTTCGCAGAGACACGGTCTGTGTGCACTGAGATGGGAGTATCTCCCCAGAATCTATACAGTTGCATAACATTTAATGCTTTGCCGGACATATTCAAAGGATGGGCGATATTTTTGGAGGGCCGGTCGCCATTTGCGAATGTTATTTAGATCATGGTATATGGTGCCTGTTGTACAAAGATTGTATCTTCGTTGTATCTTTGCTGTATTTTGTACGATTTACTCCGAGGAGTTTCATGATCATACTGACACAAACTACACCAGGTTTCAGGGGAAAGTAAATCCCGTTCATGCGCGTTCGAGGCACTGTGTTCAACTCTCTCCATGACAGTGCTTTGGGCGAACTCATAATTTTTTCGTCGACGGTCCCAATATTCAATGCATCCATTTGTCAATGTGTACGGCTAACAGCTACAGCTGTCTGCAACAAGGTTGGCGCAAGCAATATCGTGTTCGAAATAATTACGGTGTGCGCGTAACAAACTATTGCGGACACACCTCGAAACTGAACAATTTCTCATGATAACTCAGGTAAATATCTTGGTCAAAAATAGTGAAGGCAGTATAATTGGGAACGTACGTCTCACTACGAGTACCATCTTCAACTTGACGTCAGCATGCAGGTAAGCTTGAACTAAGATGATATCATGGCTGATCGACCTGCCTCGAAGGAGAAAAGCGATTCATCCGCAAATGACTGATAGACTGTAGTCCATGAGACAAGTGGTCCGTGATGGAGCGTGAAGTGGGCGAACTTGATTATCAAGCAGTCATTGCAGATTGACTCGAAAACGCCTACCACCGCCACGTCCACGCCCATACTTCTGCGCGTCGTGAGCTCGTTCAATTCTCATGGAGTATAATATTAGCCCAAGTTTAATGCCGAGATCCTATGCGTTTGATTCGACAAAGTGAGTAGTGGTCCAATCAACGAGTCCTGTAGTGTGGAGACGTTCGTTGGGATAATATGATAAGAGAGTTGGACATACTGTTGTCAACTTGTCATGTGGAGTCTTCAGGGTGAAATTCATTGATAATTAACACCGGCAGCTGCGTCAACTTGAAGGTGCAATGTGTGACTTTGACCAGATGCCTTTCAGCTCAACGTCCGTAGTTGGGATATAATTTTGAAACTCACATGTATCGTCTTCGCGCGGACGTTGAGGGAGAAAGTTGGAAAAGAGCTTAGAGCGGAGAAGGGCGTGGCATCGCTCTGGGAACTTTGTGCACCTGCAATTATTAGTCTTGTGATTGATGCACGTAGGGTCAACACCCACAAAGGTTCACTTGAGTTCGAGAATCAAGTTTCAGTATCCTCAATCTTCGACACATGGGTCTACTACTGATGTATTCAACAGCCGCAGCTGTCTGGGGCCTTGAGGTTGATACGATCAAACTGAAAGGTCGAAGAGATCGGAAACAGTCATGAATCATCACGACCCCCAGAGCAAGTGCGACATATCCCTGCATGGTGGGAAGGCAAAGAATGCGCTTTGTAAGTGACTGGAGCGGGAAGAGCTGAACGGTCCTTTGCAGGAGATGTCGAATGTGCTGTGGAATAATAGGTCAGTTTAATGATTCTGTGAGTGTTTGGAGGCATTGAGGAACCTAGCCGGACGGCTGAATTTATCACCTCGCAGGTACGTAGCCTCTTTTGGCAGAGTCGGTTGCCTCACTCAGCAGCTGGCTCAGGCCTTGAGAAGCCCCTTTGTTGAATGCCTGCACAGAGTACTGATTTTCTTGTCGTCACTTCCAGACAGGTACCTTGTCTTTATCTGGCTCAGTAAGTCCTCTGTATGTTCATCTGCGACTTCTCTTCGGATCAAAAGTCCACGATTAGGGCGACAGAAACCCACCATCGGCAAACGCGCAGACGCATTCTGCTCATCGGCTGCAACCATGAGCTCTTCGCACAGGCCCTTTATTTCTGTGTGAGGATCGGCGCTAAATTCCTTCATTCTGTCGTGCTTCAGGTCTGGATCATTGAAAGTGTTATCGTTCTATTTACCTCAACAAAGCCGCTAATAGCCTCGTCCATGTCCCATCGTAAAAGTGCCTCTAGCTGGTCGTACATTTGAATATGCACTTCGTACCGCCCCTGCAGCTAGTGCAGTAACAAACGCAACCTATCGGCCCGGGTCAAACTCCCTTACGTTGGTTCAACATCAGATGGAGTTGCTTAGACGTGGAGGTAATGACCGTTGCAGAGGAATTGAGTAGATCAATGAAGCGTCTAAGCGACGACATTGGTTGGGCAGAGAGGACAATAGTATGTAATTTCCCGAGCAATTAAGGAGTAGGAGTTGACGATGCGATAATTGAGGGTGCGAATGCATCTGCCTGAGCCAGGTGCTACCGGGGGGTTGCAGATTGTAGAAGGGGATGTGTTGGGATGGCACGCATTGAAGACGAAGTAGCAGTCAATGGTGTGAAAATGGGTGCGGGAGGGTTGATACCTAGTTTTGAATCAAACAAGTTGATCCAGGTGGGGACTCCATCAAGTTAATTTGGCTTCGAGCCTACGAGCCTGTGATTAGCGGTATGAATCTGGACGATCCTAGTCTGGCTCACCACTTCGCCTTTTCATTGTACAAGCTCCTTCTCGAGCCTGGATAAATATTCAGGTACGACATCTGTAGGATCATCTAGTTCATCAGCAGCAGCAAGCACCATGGTTATGCAAAATATCTGGTTAAAAGAAATGAGAGCCGTGTCCATCATGTGAGGGCATTCAGGTGATTGGTGAGCGCCATGGACTGCTCGAGCTGCGTATCATATTCCAATGAAGTATTGTCTCAGTGAATCTGCGCAGATATGATCTGATTGGCCTGTCTTAGTTGTTCCTGGTAAGCAGCAGCACTTTCATTACATAGCGCATTGACAAGACCTGCTTAATGTTTGAATGGCCGAGTGATGTACCTGATTCCAGTAATATCCTCCCATCTTCTTCTCCTTTCCTCTATTTGAGGCTCGACAGCTCGATTTACGGTATGCTCTATTGTTGGTTCATTATCAAAGGCTATTCGTGGCAAGCCGAGTACATGTTGTCGTCAGGACTCAGGATATGACATCCACCAAAAAGCGCTCTGGTGAGACCATCTACACAGGCGAGCAGGAGGTAAAAGGACTTAATGATGTGACGTTGGGGGAGCTGCAAGGGGAGAAGTGTGCTGAGGGAGAAAGCCTAACCATTGTGCGACTGGGCAAGTGTAGCCACGACCAGTTCAGCAGCGAGAGATTTGAGGGGGGGCAAGGATTTCTTTGATGTACGGGCAACAGGAAGGGAGAGTGCTAGGGCGCCGGAACCAAGTACTGGCAGGGGAGGAGTCGGAGCTCTCGGGGAGGTGCTAGCGATGGCAATTGAATGCATTAGGTGGTACTTGTCATTGAGAGCGGACAATGAATGCCGCTTTGAATCCGAATTAATTCCCTTCATGAAGCTGAAGCGGTAAGTTGTGTTGGTCTGTACTCATTGAAGACGATAAAGCTTTGGTCACGTGTAGCTGATTTCACCGAGGTTACAAGATGCGCCAGCTCGCACAACTCTGAGATCTCAGATCTCAGATCTGATGCTTTTACCGATGTAAAGCAATATATAAGCCTGAACCGAGCGTGCATTGGCATGATTACATGGCTTTAGATTGCTATATACATCAGGAAAATCCAAGATGACTTGAGGCATCTTTTTTTGACTTGCAGGGTCATAAAAGTCGCGAAAAGATCTTGAGTGCACAAGACGCCAAAAGGCCACGCGTATTCTTAAAATCGTCTGACTTCGCCTTAACTCGCATTGCTCAAGACGAAAAAAACTCGCTAAAAGGCAAATACCGTCGGATTCAAATTATCCCAATTTTCAACCAAATAGTAATTATAAAGCATCGCAAGGTGTACCAAGACGCATTAAGCGAAAAAAGGACTGTATAAACTCGGGAGAAAATGATTAAAACGAGATCTAAAGAGAGTCAAGAACCGCTGCAAAGGGCTGCAAACGCGTGAAAAATGGATATCAAGGTGATTCAATCTGAAAAAAAGGCAATTAGAAGGATAACTGGCACAAGTGGAGCGCTGCTCACCAGATGTCCGCACAGTCGTCCATCTCATCCGCTGAGTCAAGGCTGTTGTGATTGTCGAAGCCAGGTTTCTTCAAGTACTTGTAGGCCATGGACATTGTCAGCCGGATTGATTCCACGCCCTTCTTATTCGCCCCTCAAATGAATGAAGCAGTTTTTGGGCCCCACTTGGCAATCGAGAATGCATGCTCAGTGGCCGTTTCCTTTCCGGTTACTTTGTTGAAGGACTTTGGTGTCTTTAAACGAGCCTTTCGTCCTGCAACAGGTGCCTCGGGATTATCAACAACAATGGTGTTGTCGGCAACAAGGGTGAAAGCATGTTCGAGCTAGAATTAAATAAATCAGTGCAACAAACCACACCAATAAATTGACACACTGAGACGGCACACAATCCAAGGGCTGCCGGTGATGCCACTGTCTGCTAGAGCATCGGTATCAAGAGTGGGAACATCAGCATGCCCAACAATCCGGGCAAGATGCGCAGTAGTGAGCAGCTCTTGCACAAAGGCAGAGCGGAAGGTTTCAGCCTTGTCGATATTCTCAGGATCAGGGTACAGAAATGCAAATTCATTGAGGAAGAGTTTTGCAAGTGTTTGCGGAGAAGTGTCTCTGTTTGAATTTAGAAAATCAATCACCATAGCGAGCGCAGTCGATCCAAAGTTGCTGCGCCATTCGCTGACCCGCTGAGTGACCTGAAAATAAAATAATTAGAACACCATCAATTAAATGGAAGATGAACTTACTACACCTGAAAACTGAACCAGATGTTACAACCTTGTACCGAATGTTTGGGTAGATAACCTTGAAAATTTCCTGACATGCATGAAGAAGTTTCGCATCAGTAATTGCCCAAAGTTCGTCCTGAGCGCCGAGCCAGAGAAAGACTGTTGGTAAAAACTGCCTGGCCCATTTTCCATCTTCGTGGCAACCTGGAGGAAGATCGGTGTTCAGGTATGTTGAATGTGCCTTTGACACTAGTTCCACCCAATTGCCATCCCCCTTAGGCCCAGCAGTAGACACTGAATGTTCAGACTTCACGTGTGTCGTCTTTGCTTTCTTTGAGGGGGGAACTTTGTTGTCACAGCGAGACACAGTACCGACGGATGTCTGGAGTGAAATTAGTAGCGAAGGTGCAAGACATGGAAAAAAATACCGTGGCTGTAGTACGTGAAACTTTCACGGTGTTAGCTTGCTGCGTCTTGACTGCAATAGGCTTCTTCACCACATCCTCTATTTCGTCGACCTGCATGGCTTCCTCATCATCAGAAGCTGGTTCATACACGATATCATCAATCTCCTCTTGCAGAGTCAAGAGATCGTCCTCTTTGGAAATGTCTTGAATTATGTCCATGAATTATTTTCTCTTCCTTGCAGAATTAACTTGAGATTGTCGTTGAGCAAGAGGTGGCGGCACGAGGTCTGGATCAGTGTCATGGGATGTAATTTCGATGGTGGACTTGGGCGAAAAATCAGTACAAACAAATGAATAAAATCAACTGATGGTCACCGTTCTGCCAGTGCTTACTACTTTGCCATGATTATGCAATGCAACAGCATGCTCAAATGAATCATCAAGATCCTCATCTCCAAATCCTCCAACAAGCTCATCCAAGTGTGTAAGTTCAGGCATCTTAGGCAAATTCTTGGAGCTAGGCAGTCGAGGCTCACAAGGATTTGAGCTTAGAGAAGTACCGGTTGAGTCATGCGATATCTGAGACTTTGAAAATATGGTAGATGGAGGAACTTGACTTGCGCTAGTGAGTGAATTGCTTGTGGTCGTTGGCTCATAGTAGACATCCTTTCTCCAGTTCTGAATGCGGCCACCCAAAGTTGACTTGGCCCTTGATTGCAAAGTCAGATTGCGAAAGAAAAGTGTAGATTCAGAGAGAATGAACATGGTGGTTGAGGCATGCACAACTCACGGTAAGGAGTTGCCTTTCTCGTTCACACGTGGCTGATAACAACTATCAGCCTTTGCAGTGCTTGGTAAGTTCTTGCGAGCTTTGACTATGGCATTGCTTAGCGACCGTGCATTCTTCCGTTCTTTCTTTTTCCTCCCATCGTCACCTGAATCATCATCACCTGCCAGGAGATCTTCGTCAGCATCCTCCATTGCCTCTCCCACTGGCAGTTGTGCCCTTGTAGTGATGCCGCTAACAACGGCAGATTCGTCTTCATTGCTTGCACTGGCAGTACCTCGCTGCTTCTTAGGTAAAGGACGTGGCCTGACAGCCTTGGGCTTTGTCGTTGTCGCCTGGGCTTCTTCCATGTTGGCCTGCAGTTCTGCAAGCCGGTTAAGCCCCGCCACAGCCAGCGCTTCTTTGGCTTCTTGAGCAGCTTGGAGACGCTTCTCATCAGCTGCCTTCACTTTGGGCGTCTGGCATTTCTGTTGGGCGTCCAGCACGATTTGACCAGGGTGAGCAGTTGCATTTTTGGCGCGGGTGCGGCGGATTGGCTCAACCATTTGAAATATTAGTACCAGCAAATCCAAGACTCGGAGGGATGGAAATTTGAGTTGGTTGAGATCAAGGTTTTTCAAATGGTCCAAAATGAATTTGTACGTCCCCTCCCGACATGCCAAACAAACACTATATTGAATTTAGGCTTGTATGCTTACTAGTATTCACAATGCAGAGGGCCTTGCTTTGGCCCTTGGCACTTCTCCTTGCCTTTATCATCCTCAGCATGCCAGAAATTGTCCCTCGCACTCAGATTGCTCAGTGAGACTTCAGCGCATTCCAAGTCCCTTGCGGCAATGTGGGCTGCAACCATTTCTTCAAGACTACTGCCGGTCGCACAAAGCATATTCTTTCTGCCCACCCTATTGTATCTCCTCCAGCCTCTCCAGAACCACACATAAGCCACCCCAACGACATCACCAACAATCCTTTTCAGGACGATGAGCTTCTAGGTCAACCGAATGGTGATGATGATGAGGCATTACGAGCTTCTCCTCCTCCCAACGTACACACAGAATTCTTTGGACCTGGAAACTTGCTCTATCACAACTACCATACATTGTTGGATGGTTTGTTTTTGCATTTGTCCTTCTGTTCAGACTCTAATTACGAGTTTTAAGGTCGATCTTGTGATAAACATGGCCATTTTCTCCCTGAGGGTACACCACCTCCACCTCCTGAGCCCAAGTCACCGAATGATTGGACACCGTTTCGAAATCGTGCAGAATTTGAAACAGTCGAGTTTTTCTACATAAAAAATCAGACGCCAGCAGGACAAATTGACCATCTTCTCAACCTGTGGGCGACAACACTTTTAAAATCCGGCGGCAGCCCACCCTTTGCAGATCACAAAGACCTCTATGCGACAATCGATTCAATTGCACTAGGCAATGTGAAGTGGGAGGGCTTCTCATGCACATACACAGGTGAGAAACCTGACGGCTACCCACCCTGGATGGACAGGACTTATGATGTCTGGTACTGAGATCCTCAGGAGGTTGTTCTCAACATGTTGGTGAATCTGGCATACGCTAATGAAATGGATTACCGGCCTTATTGTGAGTACGCTACCAATGGAGATGAATGGCAGTTACAAGATTTTATGTCGGCTGATTGGGTTTGGAATCAAGCAGTAAGTGTTTGACCCCATCACCATTACCACCTTTCCTTTTCTTGGCACTAGACTACCGAAATTCCCTGTTCTTCAACCCCTCCCTTTTCTTACACTGTGGGTAGTAGATCCAATGAAAATCATTGGAAAAAGCCCCGATGCTGAAATTTTCATTGGAACTTCTACTGAAATGGCAGGTAGTTAATTTCATTGGAGTGCTGAATCCAATTCAGCACCACTTTCAGCACTATTTTCCAATGAATCCGATTTAGCACCAATTTCAGCACCTTTTTTCCAATGAATGTCGTAAATAGCTTACAACAATGATATTTTCACTAATAATTTTTTAGTAGAAGAAGGATGGTATATATTGGAATTGTGATTGTAGTAATCAAAGGTCCTGTGGCTTAGTGGTAGTGCTGCTGTGTATCTTAGGTTTCACAAGCCCAAGGTCATGGGTTCAATTCCTGCCATTGGCAAATTATAAATTGTGAGGTAAGGTCATGATGCATCATGTGATGTCACAATGTCACTTTTTTCGAGCAAGAATTTCAGCACATTATTTCAGAGTATGTTTTCAGAGTAAAAAATGGCAATTTCAGCACCTCGGTTTCAGTGCATCATGCTATGAATTTCATGAAGTTATCATCTGATTTCACCCACTGAATTTCATTGGATCTACTACCCACAGTGTTAGCGCTAGACTACTAAAATTCCCCGTTCTTCATCCCCTCCCTTTTCTTAGCGCTAGACTACCAAAATTCACCATTTTTCATCCCCTCCCTTTTCTTAGCGCGAGACTCACCCTTCTTCATCCCCTTCACTCTTTTTGACCCTAAGTTATTGAAATTTGGTGTTCTTAAACATAACTAACTATACTCATTACAGGATATCATTGCTGGAGACCCAGAAACAATTGGCTCCACCTTTGTGCCCATCATCCTCGGAAGTGACAAGATGACGGTTTCTGTTGCGACGGGCAACAATGAGTACTACCCACTTTATCTTTCAATCGGAAATGTTCATAACAATGTTCGCCATGCACATTGAGATGCGCTTGTGGTAATCGGCTTCCTTGCAATGCCCAAAAGTACGTCCATATCTTTTGAGCAATCCGACACTCGAGTATTAATTTCAACTGTATAGCTACAAAGAAACACGCAGATAACCCAAAGTTTCGCAAATTCCATCGCCAATTATTCCATTCATCGCTGTCTAGGATACTCGCATCACTTCGGCCTGGGATGTCAAAACCTGAAATCGCGAAGTTTGGAGATGGTCATTTTTGGAGGCATAATTTATGGACTGGGGCCATACATTGCCAATTACGAGGAGCAAGTTCTCCTTGCATGCATAGTCCACTTCTGGTGTCCGAGGTGACAAAACATTTGTATTATCCCATCAGCATTAAGACTAATTCTCTTTTAGATGCAGCTCTCATCGTGATAATCTCGATGCTCCCTCAGTCCTTCGGTGCCGCGAATACCATGAAGCCCTGTTTGAAGTGGGTACTTATGGAGAACTGTGGACAGAGTTTGGAATAGTCGCTGATTTAATTGTAAGTCTACATGTTCGCCCTGAAACCTAGAGTCAGGTTGACATTTCTGATATTCAGCCTTTCACAAACGACTTCCCACACGCCGACATTCATGAAACAATGGCCCCAGACATCCTACATCAAGTTATCAAAGGCGCCTTTAAGGACCATCTTGTGGATTGGGTGGAGAAATACCTTGTGCTTACTCACGGGAGGACTGAAGCGGACCATATCTTAGATGATATTGATCACAGGTATGAATCTAACATCCTTTTACTAACTTATTGACTAAATTCTCACTCAGGATTGTGACCGTTGCCTCATTTTCTGGTCTGCGCCACTTTCCGCAAGGACGCAGCTTCAAGCAATGGACGGGGGATGACTCCAAAGCCCTCATGAAGGTGAATTTGTTCCTCTTACCAACGACTTTTACTGATAAACTTAGGTTTACATTCCTGCGATCGAGGGTCACTGTACCGACAGATGTTGTTCGCCGCGCATTCCATGCATTGCTAGAGTTCTGCTACCTTGTACATCAAAACACCATCACAGAGCGCACCCTGGACAAAATTCAAGATGCCGTCTCTCGTTTCCATCAATATCGTGAAGTTTTCAAGACTTCTGGTGTCATTCCAACGTTTTCACTGCCACGACAACACTCTCTTATGCACTACTGCACATGTTATCCGGCTCTTTGGCGCCCCTAATGGACTTTGCTCATCAATTACCGAGAGCAAACACATCAAGGCTGTGAAGGACCCTGTGGAGGCGGTCAAGTAAATACAAAGTGCTTGGTCAGATGCTGGTCACAAACCAGCATCTTAGTAAACTCGCCGCTGCACGTGTTGATTTTGAAAGCCATGGAATGTTGAAGGGTACCTGCCTTTCAGCCGAACTCGAGGCTCTCAGTGCGTAGTTACTATTTTCTCTCAAATTTATCCAGTACTAATGCATGCTTAGGTATGTCAGACAATCCCGATATCCCTAATGATGAAGACCCCAATGACCCCCCACCAAACCAAGCGAGTAATCTTGAGGACGGCGACGACTTAACGATTGACCATGGCCCGACCATTCTACAAGCACACACTTGACTTGCTCGAACAGTTTGTAAGTGACATTTGTAGCTATATTTATGGACTACGAGTTTAATGCAGCATCATGTGCAGAAACAAAGTGTGCCCGCAATGTATTGGCTCTCACTGACGAATTGCACCTTCCATCTCTCCCTGCCTTAATCCGCCACTTTCTTTACGAGCAAACACGCCCAGACAACACACTTGACATGTATGACATCCCTCTTGCTGCCTGCCCCAGGTATGAAGGAAAGATATCAGTCTTCAACTCCCGTGTGCTCAAGATTCTACGCACCAAGTGACCTTTCCGGGATCGGTGGCATGCGAGTAGAACATATCCATTCCTGCCCTATGTGGCAGGAACAAGTTTTCTTGTCATGATTGTGTTTTTGTTAATACAGGATCAGACACTGAAGGAATCCGAGGGCTCGATGTTGCAAGGGTTCGGGCATTTTTTCATTCAATTATGCAGGAACAGTGTACCCATGTGCTGTTGTGTGCTGGTTCAATGTCATTGGGGGCTCGCCTGACCCAGAGACGGGAATGTGGGTGGTTTGCCCAGCCTACAATGCCAACCGTGCGCCTACACACACTATCATACATGCGGACACCATCTACCGTGCTGCTCACCTCATCCCTATCTACGGCAACCAATTCGTTCCTCTCGACATCACGTTGTACGTGTCCTATGATGCTTTTCGAGCTTATTATGTTAACAAGTATGTTGATCATCACACATTTGAAATCACATCATAATCTTTTAATTTTCATGTTTGAACTCTCATTATACTACTAGTAATTTTACCTTGGTAGCAGTTGTAACAGCTTGAATCTGATTATTCTCCTTAAATCTATGTATCGTGTTTTTGCTCTTTTCGCACCTTGAAAGAACTTTGACTTTGTGCACCTTATCCCACCTTTTCGGCAAAATGCAACTTTGGTTCGAAGTCCAAAGCTGATTAATCAGCTGAAAGCCAAATAAGGACTTCATGATTTTACTGATGTATTACTTTATATCGTAATGTACAGGAAAGACGCGTTGGGCTTACAAAATATCTACTAATATCTGAGTCTCACCTGTTTTACTGATGGCCCACAAGCAATCCGACTGCATCACTATAAACGACACGACACCCACAATAAGGTGTGCTGGCAACACCTCATACCCAGCCAATTCAAAGCAAGGGAAGATGGAATTGCCGTTATGAATTGGGAAGGCATTGGGAAGGCCAGGAACCAGAGGATGGGCTACCGTGGCAATGCGGCATAACATGCGCGTCTGGTGGCATCACATAATGATAACACTCCTAAATTTGCCTCAGTTTTGTCACTTCTCTGACTATGATAGACACTGGTACATCCCCCATAGTTTCTCACACTCCCCCATGCAGGTAACTTGAGGCAGGCAGACTCGGAGGCGCGCATCCAATCACTGTAATCCTCTTCCACACCGACCCAAACAATGCCACCCAAAAAGTCAAACACGAATAGGTCCAAACAGTCGAAGGCAAGAAGGCACATATCTATGCGCCACCACCATATATATTTAATCTAACATAGAATGACCCAAATGCTAAGCAACCCTCTTCTGAACCCAAGGCCTCGCTGGACGACAATGTGAGCCAACTGCTGGGCACCACAATAGCGGCCATCAATGTTACGAAAGACCTCGTACCCATCAACCTGGCGAAAGGTATCCTAGGGACGGTCGCAAATATCTTGATTATTGCGCAGGTGAGTTGGCTTAATCTTTGGAGATCTGTCATGAAGAATGCTCGGGTCTATATAGTCAGTGATCAAGAACAAGTCCAATTTCCTAGCAATGGAGAGCGTTTGACCATGCTGCAAGACTAACAGCCAGAGTTTGCAGCCCATGTTCGCCTCGATGAACACTTCTACATCCACAAGCTCACCGATATTCCTCCGACCTCGATCATACTCCATATGATATATAGAACCTCTTTGAAACCATCGGAAGGTCAATGCCATGTGCGACATGTCGTAGAAGTCCCAACTTGAAGGCTGTGGCTATCATGCGGCAACTACTACGTAGCTGGGCAGAGGGTTTAAAATTTTGCAAAGTTCAAGTCCAGACTGTCCAGCTCTGTCAGGACTCAGAATACGGTGGAAATGACATAAGGATGTGAGAATATGCACCATATTATCATTTCGTGGTTCTGTAGTCAAAATACAGTAATAATGTTGATAGAATCTAAGGTTCGTGCGACATTCCCACCGGTCCATAATCTCTTTTTTTTTCAGTGTTTGTACATGTATTCCCTACGATTTACCCCAAGCAGTTTCATGACCACATTCTTGTCATAGGACATGAACCATACCAGGTCTCAGATCTCAGATCTCAGGGCCCAAAGCTGAGATTACAGAGTGTCGGACTTGCTCCACGACAAGGCTTTTAGGCAGACACACTATAGATATCCTCAATCTTAACACATCCATCTGCCAATGTTACGGCTAACAGCTCCATCCGCCGCCTGTAACAAGGATGTGCAAGCAGCGTTGCATTTGAAATTGTTATGGTGGAAATTGCGCGTAATTATTGCAGACGAACCTCAAAATCGAACAAGAAAGCTCAGGTATGTAAGTATCGCAAAAACACAGCTGATTTAGCCACTGCCACGAGCTCGAGTAAGTAGTGTCTTCAGCTTTTGAACGTGACACCGTATGGGTTTGGTGTGGGTAAACTTGAACCAAGACGTAAGTAACGATAAGTATTGTGACGATTGACCTGCCTCAAAGGAAAGTGCACGGATGAGTGATAGACCGTAGTCCACGAGACAGGAGCGGGGTATCGAGCAATCATTTGTGCGTGGGATAACTTCGATTTATTCTCTTGCGTCTCAGGTCAATCACGATTCATGTTCCTTGTAGTGCGCTTAGATAACTGAACCACTACTCACACCTTGCTTTGTCGAATCAACACTTGGGACTTCAACCTGGGGCAATAAACATAGACTCCGCGCGAATTGGACGAGCTCAAGACGCGGCGAAGTGTGGGTGTGGATGAGGCTATGGACGGCTTTGTCGAGTCAAATCGCGGGAGCACACATCCGTCACCGAGTGAGGAGTCGAGTAGATCGACGAGCATTCACGTTCGTTACAAGATGACAGCATTTAATGGCCATGGGGAGTTATTGTAGGGGACGGTTTTCAAATTGCCAAGTGGGATGTTCAGAGTGTCAAACGCGTCAAGCTGCAATGCGTGGATTTGATCAGAGGTTTCGGCTCGTATTGAATGAGTGTGATACCCACAGCTCATTGTCAAGCAAGATTGAGGGATGTGTATCCGAGAACACACTCCAGGTGCGCGCCCCCAATATCAATATTCGATCTTGCCGTCTAACCCTGTAGGAGATGTACAATATTGCCCGCGTGGGATACGATATAAGCTTCACACCTGATATTCATCGTCTCCTGCGCGGACGTTCTATCCAAATATATAGTGGAACAGATCAGTTGTGTTGGTAGTTTTAACTTCTTGATCGTCAGACAAGATTTGAACAAGATCGATGACAGGCTTGGCTGACAGCGTCATTTGCGGTTTTATCGATGCTAATTTGCTCATCCGCGCCCCACACACGACTTTCCACCACTTGGTTGAACATCGTTGACACCGCCAGGACGTGTACACGATTTGCCATCCACCGTAAGGCACGCGCTGGTGACTCCTGGTACCCAGGCGATTCAGAACAGGAGAGGACGAAGGACTTACCAATATGACCAGAGCAGGGAAGCACAGCCATGACAATGCAGTGTAACATGCGCGTCTACTACTAGGGTCTAGACTCTAGAGGCACGCATTCAATCACTGTAACTCTTCCACGGACCCAGGTGATGCTATCCAAAAAGTCAAAGGCGAGAAGGTCCAAACAACCGAAGGCAAGAAGGCACATATCTATGCGTCATCACCGTGTATTTAATCTAACATAGATCGGCCCAAACGTTAAGCAACCCTCATCTGAACCCAAGGTCTCACAGGACGAAAATGTGAGTCAACTGCTGGACGCCACCATAGCGGCCATCAACATTACGAAAGACCTTATACTCATCAACCTGGCGAAAGGCATCCTTGGAACAGTCGCAAATATCCTGATTATCGCGCAGGTAAGTTGGCTTAATCTTCGGAGATTTTTCGTGAAGACTGCTCATGTCTATATAGTCAGTGATCAAGAACAAGTCCGATTTCCTAGCGATAGTCGACAGGTGCGACACTATCAGGAGAGTTCTCGCAAGGGCCACCAAAGATGCTACCCCAGATGATCTGCGAGGATCTTTGGGGGATGCTTTATCACAGCTTAATGTGTAAGCCGAACCAAATTCACCGTCGCCGGAAACTGATGACGCCATGTAGATCAGTGAACCGCATCAATAGTGAAGTAGCCTCAAGAAAGGAACAAGGATTTTGGAAGAGACTCTTCTCTGTTACGATGGATCGCGACCAGATCGCTGGATGGGAAAAGGACTTAGATCGCGTCCTCGTACTATTCAGTGTATGTGTCTCGAATTCCACCTAAACTTCTGTCGCTGAATGACGTCTCAAGACTGAAGCAATTGCTGGCATCGCGATCAGAGTGGAGAAGCTAGTTCTGGGACCGCAGGACAACGCCAATGTAATTGATGTCATAAAGTGAGCTGTCTTTTCCGCGAGTGATGTACATCCTTCTAAGTCCAGTCAGGTGTCGCCCACCTATCCCTCCACCACGGCCTTCCATATTGTATGGCCGCGATGATCTTGTCGCAGAGTTGACGAACCTCGTCGTCAATGATGAGCATATTGCATTGATTGGTCCAGGAGGCATGGGAAAGAGTTCTCTCGCCAAAGCTATCCTCAATGAGTCCCTTGTCATCGAGAAATTTGCTCATGGGCGCTTTTTCGTGACATATGACGACCTCGATCCTTCCACCATTACGTTTGACACTTTTATGACTCGTTTCGCGGGAGTTCTTGGCATGCAGCTTGCTGGAGCTGATCCTGTAGGCCAAATTTCCTCCTTTCTTCGTTCTGCTACCACCCTCATTGTCCTCGATAATGCCGAGACCTTTGAAGAGGCCGGCGAATCCTCGGCCCTCAAGGAAATACCACCAGCTATTGCTGAAATTGCAGACATCCCCGGCGTCATTCTGATTCTCACATCGCGTAGTAGAAGGAATGCACCCAATGTAGAATGGATAACGAAGGATATCCCGCCATTAGATTCGAGCTCGGCTCAGGAGGCATTCTTTCGAATTTACCGCATAGCCAGTCGTAGCAATGCGGAAGAAGAAATAACAAACCTGCTTAAGGAGTTGGAATTTCACCCTCTTTCCATCAATCTACTCGCAAATGCTGCACAGCAAAACCGCTGGTCTCCACGGACGCTGCTGGAGCGATGGAAGGATCGGCACAGCGCAGTACTAGACCACGGGGAGGGAAAGCTGCAAAGTTTGTCATACACCATGGAGCTGTCGCTCAGCTCGCCGTCGGTCCAGAAACTCGGAGAGAACGGTCGGCATGCTTTGGCTGTTATCGCCTTCCTGCCCCAGGGTCTCAACGAAGACCTGGCTAGCGATTTATTACCATCGCTCCCGCAAGTCAGCACTGTATGCGATGTTCTATGCATGCAATCGCTCGTTTATCGTCAAGACAACTTCATCAAGATGCTCGCTCCCATACGACATTTTGTTCGAGATTCGTTGCCACCACCTGATCCCACTTGTTTGCGAGAGATACGCGCTCTCTACTATCGCACTGTTCAACAATGTTCAGAAGCACGCGATAATCCTGCTGATATCATCATCTCGGATCATCTCAACATTGAGCATGTACTTGCTTTTGACCTCGGCTATGTCCCTAAAGAGACCTATCACCCTTACTGGCAATTTTTGCAGTGCTTGCAGTGGCATCTTCCTCGCCCAACTACCCTTGCTCCGGCTATCTTTAATATTGTAGAGAAGTCCTCCACGTGGGTGCCAAAAGCAGACTGCTTGTGGCGGCTAGGCTGGCTCTACTTCACTCTTTCTCAGCTCGCAGAACAAATGAAGGCCTTCAAAGCTGCCGAGTCACTCTATCTTACTGCCGGTCACCACGAGAATGTGGCACACTGTGTTGCCCAATGCGCAGACACATACAGATGTCAAGGCCGATTCATTCAATCTCAACAGGTCCTGGAAGACTTCCAACACTCCGACTCGTGGAAGCATCTCAGCAAAGCGATGAAAGCCAAAACTTGGTTTTTCTTGGATATGACCCGGGTGTACACTTTCACAGCATTTGCGGACGAATTATTTCTGAAGTCTATGGAAGATCGTGTATGGGGCTTGCAGTCCAAGGTTTGGCACTGGCGGGCCAAATCATACTACGGCGGAGACATTGTCCAGGTGAAGACATACTTAGAAGACCCTCTCCGGCAATGTGCACCTCCTAGAGATCTCATAGAACGCAGGGAAGCACTTTTGGGCCTTGCAGAAGTTGCATTTTATGAAGGCAGGTTATCCGATGCCATGGATATCCTGCAGGAGCTCGTAGAGATGTTGGAGGGACAACTTTCGGACCGTGTCCTTTGGTACACCGTCTGGAAAGCTGTAGTTGCAAGCAAGCAGGGGAATCATGCCCTTGCGAGAGAGCTTATCCAACAAGCCTCCAGACCACTCGAATTCCTCTCGCTGCGCAATGCACGCGCATTTCTCCACACAACTTATGCCTCGGCACGCATCGAGCTCACCGCAGGCGAGTACCACAGCGCCGAGTCTCAATTCACTACCACGATCGAAAGTTGCGATATGCAAGGCAACCTGGCGTTTAAGGCACACAGCCTCCGCGGATTGGGAGAGGTTGCCTTTGCGCGCGGTGACTTTGCTGTAGCTGCACAGCGCTTCGCAGAGACACGGTCTGTGTGCACTGAGATGGGAGTACCTCCCCGGAATTTGTACAGTTGCACACCATTCAGTGCTTTGCCGGAGAAATTCAAAGGATGGGCGTTATTTTTGGAGGGCCAGTCACCGTTTGCGAATGTTGTGTAGATCATGCATATGGATCTTTTGTACATGGTATCTCCTACGATTTCAATATCTTTCCAAGCAGTTCCCGTGTCCGGTCCACCACACATCCATGCCATGACACGAACCATACCAGGGAAGGAAACACCGTTCGTGAGAGTCAACTGGCTGAGATTACAAGGTGTCAAACTCGCCCCACGACAAGCTTTTTAGGCAGACGCATATATGTTCGTCAACGTCCTAACAGTTACATCCGTCTGCGTGCAAGCGTCATCACGTTCGAAATAATTACGGTGTAAATTGGGCGTAATCGCAGACGAACCTCGAAACCGAACGATTCCCCCAAGATGACGATGACTCAAGTGAGTTGCGTATCTTGGTCAAACATCGTGAGGGCAGTAGAAAAACACGGCTGATTCAGCCACTACGAGTAGCGTCTTCATCTCCAACCTGCCAACGTCCGCATGTGACAAAGGAAAAAGTAATCCATCCACAAACGAGTGATAGATTGTAGTCCATGAAAGAGGAGTGGGGGAACTCGTGTGTCGAGTAGTCATTTATGGGTTGGATGACTTGGATTCGCAGGGACATCATTCTCATGTTCCTCGTCGTATGCTTGGATAACTGAACCACTACTTCCTGCTTCGTCGGATTAACACCTTGGATTTCAACCTGGGCCGATGGACTCCACGTGAGTTGAACGAGCTCAAGACACGGCGAAGTACGTATGGGTGTGGACGAGGCGATGGACGACTTTGTCGAGTCAAATCGTGGGAGGACATGTCCAGTCAACGTCTCCTGCAGTGAGGAGTCGAGCAGATCGACGAGCGTTCACGTTCGTTGGGTAATGGCCACGGAGAGTTACTGTAGGTGACACACGGTTGTCAAACTGCCATGCAGAGTGTGAAATGCGTCAAGCTGTTGAATGCGGGAATTTGACCAGAGACCAGTTTGAAACGGCTTGTATTGAATGAGAGTGATACCCACAGCTCATTGTCAAGCAAGATTAAGGCGTTTGTACCTGAGAATACATTCCAGGTGCGCGCCCTCAATCTTGCTGTTTACTTAACCAGGAGATGTACAACGTCCGAGTCCACGCGGGATATAAGCTTCTAACATATACCGTCTCCCGTGTGGAGGTTGTGTCCAAATAAATAGCCGTACATGTGTTGGTAGTTTTTGATCAAGCGGCAGACAACTTGAAGGACTCAAGCGGACATAACCGGAAGCATGTGATTGGCTGAACGCATTAGCGGTCGACAGCTTGCGGCTTTATCCACGCTCATCCGCCCCGCACACGACCTTTCACTACTTTCTTCAGCAGTTGTCGACACCGTCAGAGACGATGGCTGCGAACATGATCCTTCGCTCAACACTGCCCAGAACCTTTGCTTCCTGCAACTGGACGTAATGTCTTGCGATCCGCATTGCAAGGTCAGTACAATTCGTATTACTCCTCATCCGTGGATCAAGCTTATCTCGCATTCCAAAGTGAGAGCAGCAAGCTCGACTACGCAATATGTGCCAGGCGGACGTACGTTCATGAATCCTGTCAGTTTTATCCTAGACAAGCTCAATCTTGCGCTCGACAGCTATCCTAAAGGGCACAGTCAACGACCCTACGGAATTCCCTCCTCCATCAAGGACGCATGGCTCGTATCACTGGGCGTTCGAGCGCCTTCTTGCGGCCTCCCTTGTTCCCATGACTGCAGCCGCTTTTGTGACCTCTGGTTCATCTTACCCCGTTCTCGACGGACTGCTTGGTCTCAGTTTAGTGATGCACTCTCATATTGGGGTGTGTGACCGGTTGAGGTGGTCTTCAGCGAGGATATGGCATTGACTTATTCATTCTAGTTTGACTCGATGGTCGTGGACTACGTGCACAAACGCAAATTCCCCATCCTTGGCCCTACCCTGACCTGGGCGCTGAGATCAGCAACGGTTGGCGTTCTCGTCGGCGTTTATCAGTTCAACACAAACGATATTGGTGCGTTCGATATTTCTCGTCACCTTTGCTCGTCTAACTTATATTTCTATAGGCTTGACGGAGCTGATTGCGAAGGTCTGGATGGCATAAGATTAGATGCAGGGTGGGCAAAGTAACTTCTATAACAGTTACTTATTCCTCGCAGAAATCGTGTATAAAAGCCCGGTACATGTGAAAAGGAGACGATGTTATGCACGGAATCCAATCTCGCTTGTACCACTCACACGATGCTGATGAACCTGTATCAATATTCCGAGCGTCACTACTCGGCCTTTGCATATTTCACCAGCTCCTTTCACTGACCCTTCTGCAGCGCTTCCATAAACTTCCTCCCTTCCTCACTGTCTTGCAGGTCCAAGTACTCCAACACCGTTTGTCCAGGATAACCTTTTAACCCCTGCTCCAAAGCAAAGTCTTCAAACTTCGGTGCACGAAAAACCTCGAGCATCTCCATGTCTCCACGGCTACTGGGCACGATAATCAAACGGGCACGCATTTCCGCTACCAGCGAAGAAGCCGCTCGACCGCAACCGCGAATGAAGAACGACCATTCATCCGCATTCAGGTGCCAGTGCAGCTGCCGCAGGCTGTGAATGATTACCGCTGCCTTGTCATCATACACCGCATCGGCCATGAGGTTCTATCACTACATGGGCAGCGGCAGTAGTTGTCGAGACAGGGAAATTTGAGGTATCAACAATGCGGACAGTACCACCTGGCGTCTTGAGCGGGGGTTGGACGCGGAGGCTGCGTGAAACGATGTTTGACTTTGGGACATCAGACGGCAAGCCAGACGATCTTCACCCTCGCATTGAAGCTCAGTGAAGGCGGGGAATTCACGGACTGTGGTCTGACGCGCCCATCCGCTGTCTTCGATATGACCATCTGAGCTACGGAAGAGTGCCGTGGTCCGTCGAGAGAGGGTAAATGAGACCAGGAGCTTGCTTTTCACCTTCAGAGTTTCGAGGCCCGATGATGCAAACCGTGATCACAACGACGGGGGGACTAAGAGGCATGACTGTTGGTAACAACTTGAGTTGTTGATTTTCGTTCAGATGCCTCTTGCATTTTATTTGTGCGCTGAAACTAAATGCTGAAATGTTTTTTTGAAATAACTCAGTGTTAATTCAGCCACGATGCAATGTTAACTACCGCTACAAAATCTTCATGACATCGATGCACACGCAGCGGCGTACTCGTGACCTAATAATAGCTTCTCACATCGCTTTAGGCCTGTCTATGCATCTTCCGTTCCTTGTGGTGCACCCTGCACCACCGTACCCTTCTCTCCGGGAGCACCTTTATCTCCCTATGTCGTAAACGGGTCTTCCTTCTTATCCTAGCCAACCAGATAATATGAGTTCACGAGGAGTTGGAGTTACGCTCAAATTCTCTACCTGTTCTTCCTGCTCCCTCTTCTTCAAAACCCCCATACGCTTTTCACGCCCATGTTCCACTAGTTCCGGTTTCTTCATAATCTTTCCCTTGATTTCCTCTTGCAACCCGCTGATTTTGTCTCCGAAACCCTATCACGCGACTCGTTTCAGTTCTGAGACGCTGTATGATGTGAATACTGGACTCACCACTCCCTGATTATATGAGGGACCAAGTCCGACGGCTCCTGCATGCCTTTGAGGCGGAAGCTGACTGTCGTCTGATTTGGGCGCGCTTTGAGTTGGAGCTTTGGCGGTGGGAGATGCAGTCGACCTTCTTTTGGGTTGGGTAGGTTGGGTGTTCGTGCCTACAGCAGATGGGTGTGCGGTAGATGAAGTCATTGCTGCTTGAGATTTTTATGAATCAATTAGGCGGGTTATTGAGGAGTCGAATGTGGAGAATGCAATACGTCGGCGGCTGGTCCTGGGTTTTATACCCTTCATGTGTTTTGCGAGCCACTGCGACACAGGTCCTCTTCGATCGTGACGTCAATATTAATGGTCTGACGTCACTGGCACGGATAGTATTTTGAGCAATTTCTAAAAGTGCTCAAGGCGCAATCAAAATCGATGGATCAAAGCGTAAAACAAATCAAGCTGCAGCGCCATGCGTCAAGCCTCCCTCGACATCACGGGTACCATGGACACCAGCGAGCTCACCCCCAGTGCCATGAGCGACAATGGGCGCAACGCCAGCACCATGAGTCAATCCATCAGCAACATCATGAGTAACGCTAACAGGATACTGGATTCAAGTTGAATCTAGAGGCAACTCACATTCGCGGGGAACGCGGAAGTATAAAATACTACATTACCGCGGAGTAACATTAGCCTCTGCTGAATAAATAGATCGACAGATTATAAACAGGCTTTATCATTAGGTGCATCACCTTTCTTCCAGTTCCTATGATAAGTCGAAGATTGATGTCATTTCTCATGCGCATTGCGTGTGGTGGCAGTACCGCAGCGGTTATTAGATCGGAACTCCTCGGGGGTAACCAATTAAAGAAGGCGGCCTAGTTGCCCGTATCATCCCGAACGCGATACTCAAATCTCCGTCAATTCTCACACCCTATAAATATAATCGACGTCACCGGGGCCAGCCGCCAAATAATCACTATATAAGTACTTGGGAGCCAGGCTACCCATCAAACATATTGTCTTGGTGAAAGGCTACAACTACAACAATGAAGATCGTTACCCAGGAAGAAATCGACGACCACACCAACGCTACCATCCGCGGTGCAGCAGAAGGCGCTGCCTTTAGCGCAGCCCTCGCTATCCCTAGCTGGCTGATACTAAATCGTCGATGGGCATACTTCCGAGCACTACCTCCACCCTTAAAGCTCATGGGCACTGTTATGCTGGTCGCACCTTGCGTATCCATTCAGGCTGAAAGACGCGGTCTAGCGTTCGATCGTGCGCATTGGTGAGCCTTGATTCCACACTGAATGACTCCTCTAACGCCCTGTAGGACTGGCGCAGGACGAATGGAACTAGACAGAGAAGCAGCAGAGGCAGAAGCACAATGGAATGCCCTGAGCACAAAACAAAAGATCGGAGACTGGGCATCCCGACACCAGTACAGCATTATTGTTGGAAGCTGGGTTCTGTCCATGGCAGTCGCTGGTGGCATTGTTGCAAGAGATAGGTCTGTGGCTTCCTCCATATCGACGATTCTTCCCATGTCCTGATGAAACATGTGCAGACATCAGACATTACCCCAAAAGGTTGTCCAAGTGCGCATGTGGGCACAAGGCTTGACTATTGGCGTCTTGATCGCCGCTGGCGCTCTCACGCACACACAGCGCCAGGCAGCCCTCCAGCACGTGAGTCCCGAGCTTGATGTGTCCACATGATGCAGATACTGACTTTTTCTTCCAGCGACCGGTTGACCATTCATGGCGAACCCTAGTGCGTGCAATTACTTCATTTCTCAACCGAAATACTCATCACCTTTCCACAGCTTGCAGAGCAAGCCAGAGAGGATGACGAGAGGAAAGTGCGGTTGAACTCTCTCAGTTCCTCCTCCCCTCTGTAGAGTGCTCAGATATATTACCCACCCTTAGACGGATACACCATCTCGTAATTATATTCCCGTGCTCGCAAGAGTTCTGCTGGTGTACAATGTGATAGTCGA
The DNA here is from genome assembly GCF_016628075.1 of Suillus paluster. Classification (NCBI taxonomy): domain Eukaryota; kingdom Fungi; phylum Basidiomycota; class Agaricomycetes; order Boletales; family Suillaceae; genus Suillus; species Suillus paluster. Next base: position 266,514 of record NW_024537611.1, read on the forward strand.
AGACAGCGTCACTCGTAGTTTCTTATAAGTTTACTAGTTCGATCACTTACTTAATGACACAATCTCACGTTCGAATGTAACTACCATGTATGAAAGTGTTCTACAAGCATGTCACGCTCCTCCGGAGAGGGGTTATTGGAAGTATGAAACATTGTCGTTTTGAAATCATAGCCCCAGGTATGCTGACCTCAGTTACATAACGTTAACGCTGCGGACCAAGGTTGTTTTCCGTCATGATATTGTTCTCAGTATTGCATTACCAGTGTCAAACCAGTGCGTACCGAATCGAACTGTCGGAGAATTAAAAGTCATCAAAGGTCGAACAGCGGTATCACGACCGTCACGATAAGCTACTTCATAGTGGACGTCGAGAATGCCATTTTCAACCCTTGCCATTGGATGCTTTGTCTTACAGTCACTAGCCGCGCAAGTCCCCCTGTGTTTGTCGCCTGATGACAAGCAGTCACTGGAATGCGGATCTGCGTCTATCGCTAGCTCTCTGGATTCGGATAGCCTCGACCTTTTACCTTGGCGGCTTGATGAGCCACCTCCTGCTAATGCAACAGGGCACTTTGTGTTTGAAACTGTGAATTCGTTACTCCAGCATTGGCCAAACACACGTTATCGGAATGGTCAGTCTTATCCTCAGGCTGACCTTGTCACTGTCTGACACTGTATTACTGCGGCTACCAGGCCACGCAATCGTTCCAGGTGTCATTCCCAAAGGCACCTTGTTGTATCATGCAGCTTACAGCAACAATATCCCTATGGTCCCTGAGTGGACGGCCATGGATCCGGAACACTCCATGTACTTCTGCCGAGGCTCGCTCGATACAGGATGTCGGCATTTGACGCTCGCAGCAACTCGTCCCCTCAAAGTTCTTTATTTTGATGGAAATAGCGCGGGTAATACCAATAATGGTACTGTCGACACTCAGGATATCATTGCGTGGGGAGAGTTGAGACCCGACTGGTGGTCGAACGAGGAACAGCGCATCATAAATTTGTGCAAATGGGGAGCACCTTACGCTGTTGATGGTTATGTTCGGTAAGTTTGATATCTGCCTAGCATCGTCTCGTTATGGTATACAACTTTGTTTACAGCATGGAAATGGACTTGTATGCCCTTAATTTCCGCATTGTGTTTTTCAACTGAATTGATTTGCGTCAGCGAAGTCATGCTCTGTGATTTCACGGCTGGCCTGGAAGTCGTCTCCTGGTCTGACCTTGCCAGCCCTGTTACAGTTCCAAGCAAGTCTCTGTGTTTTCATTTTCCTTATGTTTTCCTTATGTATATCTCTAGATCTTAGCATGTTCGAAGTGATGCATGCCGGGTCATGGCGTAATAGATACCCTGGAGACACACGAATTAACCTTGATCTAGCTGGAATAGTCTCACTATACGACACCACGCTCGCACCGTCACTCGTTGCTTCACGCGCCGGCCAGGAGCGGTGTGACCACCGCGTACAAGGCATATCTTCCGCAGACATCGAGGTGGTCAGGCGTAGCGTCTCTCGCACGTTAGAGCAGCATCATAGTGACCTCAGTGGCATCGACTGGAAAACTCTTTTCAGAGTTATCGTGGACCGTTACTCAGGGCGCCTTGACTTGATGGACTACCTTCTCAACCACACCTCGGAAAATGACACGCTTCTGGACCAAGCAAACAAGGTGCATCTCCAACTGCGCGTGATGCTCGCGCCATACATCCCCCATAATAGTATCCCCCCCAGTGCATCCTATGACTCCTGGGCAACGCCAGTATTCAAAGCATGCGGGACCGCGCACACCTCGTCTATCGCATCATATAAGTCCAGCTTGAATCCTTCTGAACGTCTTCTGCTGCATGCAGTGCAAGAGACTACGCGCGAGATATGTCGTGTCGTTACGAAGATGTGGGCCACTGGCGTCCTTGCAGGTCTTGATTCATATTTCCCCCGTGATTCAACTCCAGATGCTGCGCAAATTATTCACCTGATAGATACGTGGAGGCACGAATTAAGTGCTTTGATGGCATGGCTAGATTGGAGCGTGTGGGTTAGGTGTCGTCCAGCTTGCGGGCCTGAGGTAAATGTCCTGACATCATGTGTTGCCTACTTCTTACCAGTGTTTCCCTTAGGAAATGTGCTACCTTCCCACTTGGCCCGTAAATTCGCCAGGTGGTCGGAAAGGTCATCTTCCATATAAGGATAAAGCATATGAGAGCAGCGATATCATCAACGCGTCATTCCCAGACAGAGTATCTTTCGAGCACGGATTTATTATGCAGCCGGCGGGTTCGCAGGATGATGAATGGAGGAAGCCCCACCCCAAGTGCATTAGGCGAGTTGCGCCATATGCTTTCTAGGTTTTCATCTAGAGTTAGTAAGTGCTTGATGTAATCCTTCCGGTGAGGAATAGGACACCTGTACCTGTTGATGTGTCTCTGCCCATAGTCATAGGATATCAGTGATATCTGGTTTACTAGCACTACGACGCATGGGGTAGTCTGATAATACATCATTCTACAATAGATTATGCCAAAATTGTAGTTGGACCTGCACGTGCACTTGCTCTCCTGTCATGCACGCAAAGGAATGATCATTGATAAACGGACAACAGGTTGCAGTATGATAGCAGTAAGAAACATATGACGGACGATCCGATACTACATACGTGGAAACACATGATATCGATGCGAAAACAATGAGATTCATCAGGAAAACATTGGAATCCTTTTTCGGCCTCATATTACTTGAGAAAATGACGAAGGCGTTCTAAGGAGGCTAATGAGATTAAGGATGTTCTGATGTTTCCTTTTGCTACTTATTCTCCTTACTTTATGTCTTTTAAGCCAGGTGCTTTTTTAAGGGGGATAAATTTCTAAGGAAGTCAAGCTACTGGTATAGAACAATGTCTTTCGACCATCAAAAAATTACGCAGGTAAGTGTTAATAATAGCTACAGCTTGAGGTTCAACCATAAGTCAACTGCTGGTGAATGCAGTGGATAATGTGCAATCTGATTCTTACCCAACATAAAGTCCAGAGAGTAATGGTGTCCCATAGTAGTCCTTGTAGCTCTCCTTCAAGTCATTCTGGTGGAGGAATGGTACTCTCTTTGATGGAGAAGTGCTGGATGTGGAGTCAGATGTAGCTTTCCTTGATCAGCTTCTCTGAGCCGGATCCATTGTGTGAAAATATCAGACCTCAATTGGCTGCGGCTACTAGTGCATGGGTCAGTAGGCACCATCACCAAAATTACACAACTCAGACATGGCTATATATGGTCATGTCGGAGCTACCATACCTGCCATATGTATCCGGCGCAAGGTCTCAATGTTGGGCAATGCTAGGAAACTCAATTCTGGCATTGTGACTGCCATATGACATAAGTTTGGCATTAAGCTAGTGTACCGATATATCAGACATTGCTATGTACATCAAGTATTTGAATTTCACTCAGATTGATCAGATATCGCAATTGTGTTCTGATATAACAAGGTAATGCATTGAATTAACAGTAGTACAAAGCAGTGAGGTACAATTAGTGTATCATTTCGAGCCTATGTATGTGAGTATGGGTAATCGAGAGCGGACACCAGGACAGGAATATGAGAAATCCATGAGTTCAAGCCTGAGCCATGAGCCCAAGCCGGCCCAAAGCCAGGGCTTGTGCCCAAGCAAGCCGCAGTGTGTGCGCTAAATTTTCTGCGATGGCAATGTGAACAAGTGAGCATGTGATCAGTTAGTTATAAATATTATCAATTGAAAAATCGAACCTATTGCGCAACTTGAAGACGCCGGATATAAATGAGCGCAGCCTGAGACACATAAAGACAAGCGTAGATGTGTGCAAGCATGCAAAGTGGCCGCAACGAAGTGCCAAAAAGTAAATGTACACAACTTCACAAATAGATATGTAGATACTTGTCAGTAATGTACATACATAGATAAGTGAAAAAAGACGCACTGTTAAGGTCGTGCTCAAGGGAGAGGTTACTCAAAGGGCTTTGGCTTCAGCTCATGCGCTGCGCCCCTTACCCGAGTACGTGCCCTTAATTTCCAAGGGACAGGGGGGAAGTCCGACGGAAGTCCAGGGAATTCCGGAGGACAGAAGTCGGTGGAGTTCGGCGGAACTCCAGAAGACTATGTGGGGACGGAGTAAGGCTACTACAGAAGTCTGGAGTAGAAACAGAACAGAGGTTAGACTACCCTAAGGTAGAGCCAGAGAAGTAGTCCTAAGGTTTAACCCCTAAAACTCAGAGGTGGACAAGAGATGAGACTCAAGTCCGGAGATTGCAGGAATGGGCAGAACTAAGATAATATTCAACTGAGGAGTTCTGCAGTATTACAGGGGTTTATATACTGTAGATATCATGTAAGTAAATCAGTCAGCAAAGGTAAGGGCTATGTACGAAGCATGTGGAAAGTTTATTACTAAGTGTAACAGATCAAAGCAGTGAAGTCGGAAATGAAGTAAGAATGGAACAGATCAGTAAGCATAGCGGAATAGGACATAACTGGTAACCAGAGCAATAGCTAATCTAAAAGGAGTTAGGGGTGAGTGTGGAGATGAAGGTGGAGCGCTGGGTGGAATAGTAAGACAGAGGACTGGACTTTAATGAAGTAGATCCAGAATTCCGGATCCGGAGGTATGGGATATGACACGCACCTAGATTGCATGACCAAGTGCAAATGAATACAAACAAATCTTGGGTGAACGAAAAGACAATCACCAGATGTGAGGTGTCGTCAGAGCGAGTCACTGAAATAGCAGCATCCATCTGGTGGTTGAATTAAGTACATAATATGTGCATACATGCACATACACTCACCTTGATGATGATAGCGAGTTCGGTTTTCTGTGGGTCGCCAAGTAGAGGTGGCTACTGACAATACTGATAACCTGGAACTGTGGGACAATTCAGAAGAAGAAGATGAAATGGAGGCAGAGCATTTGCGACGCGCCATGGTGGTGGAAGAGAAAGATAAGCTGTAAAATATGCGACCGCAATATTGATATTGACGTGCTTGTCCTTGTTTGGTGATATTAGATTCAAGTTTCGGGTGCTTCTCGATCCAAGATAAGCATCGAGCAAAATGATAAAGGTACCTTGGTGCCCGGAGTGTCTATATTCAAGTTGAAGCAGTAGGTGCCGTCCAACGAGACTGCATTCTGGATTTGTTAGTTGATAAAATGGGAATAATTGAAGGAATATGATATCTTGAGGCATGATGAGGAGGATGAGATTATAGCTGAGTTTGGTGAGGAACTTGATGATGACATACTTGTTGAGGGAGGCTATGGTGTGCTTTAGGTACTTTACTTGGGTTCCACCCAGTTTCATCATATATCACTAGTATTACTCCATACAATACATTGGATGTATCTGATATCTGGCTGACAGCTACTCTACTAGATGACCTGTGTCTGACAGACAGTATGTTCAATGTCATCATATCGTGACATCATTTCAAATGTCGAATATGACGGGTATATATAATTGGTGGCGTCAGAAATGTCAACATGTCATGTGATGTCTGGATTTGGTAATTTTGGTGATGACATGGTGATTAGAGCTGAGGAGATGTACAAAACATAGGTTATTACAGGCTTCCCTTTGAACACCAGTGCTGGCCTTGGTGTACTTTCCTGCTCATGGGCTTCCCTGATGAGTAATTCGTCATCACTACTTTAAAGTTTCCCATCTGCTTGCTTTAGACATACTTGCTTCGTTCTCCCCTTGCCATTGACAGTGTCTCATGATGTCAAGCTTGTGTTTGTTAACATCAGAAAGCATATTGCACAGATGCTACAGACTTACAATGGTGAATTGAACTTTGTCACGGATGCATGGAAGAGATGATAGCCATGTGCATGCCTGACTATGGCACCCATAGCCTTCTGGTCACTAGAAAATGACACCATTTGAATAACACCAGCAGCGTGTCTTGTCTCCTTGTAGTTTGGCCATCCAAGTTCTTTGGCAAAATCCAATAATGCCATCTCTGTTTTGCTTCCTATGAACACGTGCTTTCCAGTCCCTTGACTGAGGGAAGATGGAAGGTGGAGTTGGAAAGGTATTCTGAGTTGATCAGCTTCCTTGGATGCGTGTACTCCATTGCATGGAAATATTGGACCTTGATTGGTTTAGGAAAGTCACATTGCATTGTAGGTTTGAACTGCTGCTGTCTGATGTCAGATCAAGACTCACAGTGAACTATGAGACACTCACTATGCTAATCATAGGCTCATCAGGGGTGTATTCCATGCTCCTCATACAGGATGCATCATGCTATTTCAAATGCATGATTATCAGTGTACTTATTAACATAGTAAGCACAGAATATATTGTAGGAATGGTGGGCAGTGATTTCATGAGGCAACAAACTTGTGCCATAAACAGGGATAAGATGGGCTGCACGGAAGATACTATCAATATGGATAACAGAGACATCAGGTATGTTACAGGGACCCTCAGACCCCTATCATCTCCACCAAATGTCACCATCACAACCATGTCACAACACATGACAGATGACATCACCGGCACGTGACTAAACTGCAGCGCACAGCATGACAGCTGTTGGAGCAAGACAGCTCTAGAACCGACCTAGACTGGGATCAATAGAAGCTGCGCGCTTCTCCCTTATCGCCCCTACCGATACACCGGTACTGACTATCATTTATCCTATCGCTTATCATGACAGATAGCGTTATCTGACTTGGACACCTACCGCTATGCCGGTACCATACCCTGGACCCTTACCATTGAACTGGTACTCTTATCTCTGAGTCCTTATGACTCACATAGACACTTACCTAGTTGGGACACTTTCTGGCTATCCAAGCCTACCCTGAACTCATAGGATGATACCTATATATACCACTGTAGTTAGACCATGTATTTCTCTAACTTGATCTTCACCTGTGATATACGACTCTAGCTTCTTCTTTGAACCTTTAGTCAGTCATTCTGGATGGACAGCCTCCATTTAGTCTTCCATCGTCCTGATGCTCCATGAAGCGGACACGGGATTGACCCTATCAAGTGCACTGTTGGGAAAGCCGGGCTTTCCCGTAACAAGGTGCATCATTGTTGTTCATTGAGGGTGCAATGATGTACATTCCTGTATCAGGATCATGGCCATTGAGGATGTATGAGAACCAATGCACCACTGCACATTTAAAACAAGATGTTCAGTCCCTGAAAGAGAAAAAGCACAACACGTGCTATTGTGAGCCCATCCATGCCATTGAGGTCAGTATCTAAGTCCATATTAACAAAGACGCAGTTGTTCCTAATGGGCCCCCCTCACCAGGTTGGTGTTGCCAGAATGTGCTCACATCGCATGCCTCCAGTGCCACTAAGGTCACTTGGTGCATAGAATGATGCTGATGCAGAGCTGAAAGTAGAAACTCTCCCCATGAATATTGGTACTGTGGCAGGGTCAACCTCTGGGGGATTGGCATTGGAAACATGATGCTGGTCATGGAGAAACTGTTGAATCATCATTGGAATGTTTAGAAGCCTGAGATTGGCTGCAAGAGCTGGGATGTTGCATGCACCTCCTGATACTAGTAAATGAACTGAATGGCTGTGACTTGGATGAGAATAGACAGGACCTACTCGCTGTGGTAGCCAGATCTATATGAGCTTGGACAGTAGGTCCATCAATTACTTCGACTGTCTCCCCCTCAATAGACTGACTCTGCAGTTCATTGATGCGCAAATACCTCGGAGGCGGTGCCTGATCATCATTTGACTTGTTGTCTTCTCTGTCATGAGACTCTGAGTCAGAATAGCCTATATAAATGATTAAAAGACTCAGCAAGTAGATTTTGTCAAAAAAATGTATGAGTCTCAAGTTCTTGCAAAGCATCGGATATGCATGAGCCTCAGAGCATACAGTAATCCACCGTCAGTTGCGTCGGCAAAACTTCAAGCATGTCTCACAACACAACAGCACATTTTAAAAAAAATCATAATCATGATTGACCATTACTTTCTAATACATGTTCTATTGTATATAATGAAATCTTGAGAGCATCAGAGGATGTGTTGTAGAGTGGTGAGTGAATCAAAAATATGGCTCTTACCAGCACTCCACCATCAGTTGTGTCAGTCCCAAAAATGGTATTACTCAATGATAAGAGCTGATTGTATGTTACTGACAAGTGATAAGCTGATCAAACCTCAGAGCTCCCACCATCAGAATCATTGTCACAATCAATCTCCTCGTCTTTGTTTGCACCATTTTCGTCATCTTCTTCAGCATCACTGAGAGTTGGTTTGGGTATCAGCGACTCTAATTTGCCCTGTTTCGGTTTTTTCCACCTTGGCCAACACTTCTTGAGCTTGGCGCAATCTCTCTCCTCCTCCCACAGCCTCATTTCATCTTTGTATGTGGCTTGACATTCCTTGTTTCTCTTCAGCCATGCTGCCTCCGCTTCTTTCCATACTGCCATAGCTGCTGCTCTCCCCTCCCTTTTGATCTGACAAACTTCCTTTGCTGCTGCTTCTTTCTCTGCTGCTCTTTGATGCTCAGATACTTGATTGTAGAACACATCGCCAGTGAGTAACCTTGGCATCCCATCACCCACCAATGGTGCATTTTTCTTGCCGTTTTTCTTCTCCTCTTGTGCCGCAAGCTGATTAGACAAGCAGTCACAGAAAATCGATTGCAGGACTACTGTTGACTGCATCCCAAGGAGTGCACTTTTGTATTTGGACTCACATTTATATGCATCCTGTAGTGCCGCTTGGTACATTTGTTCCTTGTCTGACTCAGGATAGTGGTCCAACAGATCATGTTTCCTTTTATGTGTCGGTGTCAGAGGAGTGGGAATGAATGCTGGGAGTCTGTGTGATGAGTGTATGGGTGTCTCTGCAACCAAGAATGCTGCTGATGTTGCTGACAATTCAGTCACAGCTTCGTGAGCTGCACTTAACAATCTCAGAGGGTCTGTGAACACCCAAATTGGTTGTAAGAATGGGTCCAATGGGTCCTTATTGGTAGGCAGGCTCTCATTAACAGAAACCAAATCTTGTTGGTACTGATGCATGACATTGGCAACAACATGTACAGGACTTGGTTGTGGCAGTGGTAACAGCCCAACTGAGGAAGTTTCAAGGCTTGGTGCCATCATGTCACTGGTGACAACAGTATGGTCAAGTGGCCAGACACCTGTCTTGCAAAAGGCAGCTTGAATTGTTTTGGGGGTGAGTGCTTTACAGTGAGCTCTTTTGTAGATGGACACAAAGTTGGCCTTGGTAACCTTCTGCCTTTTTTCAGTCTTGAATGTGTCTCTCTTCTGTGTCCAGTACCTGTTTCAGTGGTCTGAAAACAACAACATCAAGACCTTGGTACACGTGAGTTACATGTGCTGGATAACATAGGACATGAATGTTATTCTCTCTTGCATAGTCAAGGAATTCCTTTGTGTAGTGGGAGTTGTGACCATCTACGATGAGAAGCTGTGCTTGCCCATTTGCTTTCTCACAAGTCTTCTCATCAAAATCCTCAATCCACAGATGGCCAATGACCCCATCAGTCCATCCTTTTGGGGAATGTGCAACACTTGATGGAGGTAAGCAAACACTTTCATTTGTATGTTGGATTACTCACGATGCATTCAAAGTATTATCCTGGTGACAGTTTGTCATTAAACTCTGACCCTTGTAGATAATGGTTGGAGGAATCTCTTCGCCATCTGCACAGATGGTAACCATTACTGTGATATTTTCTCAGTTTCTATCTCACTGCTAATGCTGAGTCTTCCTATTTGCAGCTCTGAATACCCGCTCCTTGAGCCCTCCACCTGGCTGAAAGCCTGTCTCGTCAGCTGCCCAAAGGCAGTCATCTTTGATACCTTCAGTTTCGATGGTACTGCCCAAAATGTCATACCATGCTTTGTTGGTAGATGGATTAACTGCCCGTCCACGAGCAGTATCCAAAGGTTTGCTCCAGTACTGACTAAGATGTGCGGAATGGCACAGAATGAATCACTCAGTCCAGTTCTTTCCCACCCCACCTTCTGGGAAGTTGGACTGAAGGCGAGCTTGTAGGAGTGTGTCAATGTGAAACTTGAGTCAAGAGTGATTAAAAGGGAATCCTTGGTTTCCAAGCTTGATACAGTATGCGACAACATTCTCCTCCTCTTCAGGTGAAAGCCATGCATTTTGTTCTGCATTGAACTGACTATAGGTCCATCCTCCCTCGAGCCTTTGTCAAAGTGTATCAGCACTGACAGTAACTGGTTTTCTCATTGCTTTTCACTTCTCCACAACATCTCTGCATATGGCCTTTCTGCTCTTCCTCTCACTGTCATATCCCATACCTCCGGATCTCCCCCACTAAAGTCCGGTTCTCCATCCTGTTATTCTGCCTGGCGCTCCACCTTCATCTCTGTACTCACCCCTAGCTCCTTTTAGAATAGCTATTGCTCCAGCTACTGGTTATATCCTTTCCGCTATGCTTACTGATCTGTCTGTTTGTACTTCATTTCCGACCTCACTGCTTTGATCTGTTATACACTTACTAATAGACTTTCCACATGCTTCGTACATAGCCCTTACTTTGCTGACTGATTTACTTACATGATACCTACAGTATATAAACTCCTGTAATACTCCAGAACTCCTCAGTTTGAATATCATCTTAGTTCTGCTCATTCCTGCTTCTCCAGACTTGAGTCTCATCTCTTGTCTACCTCCAAGTCTTAGGGTTAAACCTCAGGACTAAATCTCCGGCTCTGCCTTAGGGTAGTCTAAACTCTGTTCTGTTTCTACTCTGGACTTGTCCGTAGTAGCCCTACTCCATTCTCTCATAGTCTTCCAGAGTTCCGCCAAACTCCCCTGACCTCTGACCTCCGGACTTCCTCTCTGCCCCTTGGAAATTAAGGGCATGTACTCGGGTAAGGGGTGCAGCGCATGAGCTGAAGCCAAAGCCCTTTGAGTTGTCTTCCCCTTGAGCACGACCTTAACACTCACTTTCAGGCTTCTTCTGCTCATCATGGTATTCCTTCATTGCCTCTGCATAACCCTTTTCTTGCTCAACACAAGTCATCTGTTTCTTCTTCACTATGGAGTGGGCAATGCCAGGCATTTTGTAGGAAAGATTTTTGTTAGTACGCGACATGCCAGATCATAATATGCCCAGCCTTGTTTAGCTAATATCTGTCATGCATGATGTACTTAGATCTGATAACTCATTGACTGTGAAGTTTTGTGTAGCCCTTCACTGGCATTGAACTGGCACATCAGGAATGCTGTGATCTTTACCAACAACATATGTCAGATGTTGGTGAAGGTATTCTTTATTGATATATGATGTCCAAGTGCACCACAAAAATCATTCAAAGGTGCTATGTACAGAAAAGTGAAATTTCAGCTACAAATTGCAACATCGTGACCTTTCCTACTGGCAGATTTGAGATATTATACCAGCCATACATAGCTCTATATGCCATGAAAACACATCAGCAAGAATTGTGTCTAAATAATATGATTTGACAATGTTGTTGTGCATTGATGCAACTGACGGTTGAAATGCAACTGATAGTGGATTACTGTACCATGAGCCTCAAAGTTGGTGCATGCAGCAGCTATTTGTCAAGGTGTTGGTTTGTAAGCAGCATTTGGCCTAGTGCTTCATATCTACTCGAACGGCACCAGGGCTCTTTGATGGCCTTGATATGTTTTGATTTCATTATTGACAAACAAAGTCCATTGGGGGCTCCAAAGAGACAGATCATTTGTGAGTAGTGCATTAAGGAGTGCTGACAAGGAAGGGAGAAGGATGGAGCAACTCCTGTTGTTTTGAATATTTTGCAGTATCTATGGAAGCAGTCAAGTGCATCTTGAAGCTGTATGAGATTGTCATTCATAAGTGCCTCCCTGTGAACAATGTAGCAGAAGTCCAAGAATGTGCTAAATGTGCATACTACATCAAGAGGGACATGTCCCTTGATGGCAGGTAAATAGACCTGAATAGTATTGTGTTAGCTTGAGCACCCACTGAGAAAACTTCAGTGATGCACCTTCATTAGTGCTTTAGAGTCATTGCCTGTCCATTGTTTGAAGCCATGGCCTTCAGGAAAGCACTGCAAACCTGCAAATGGGGCATCCACAGCTATTCTGGAAAAGTTCTGTGAGTGAGAAATGATTTATAAAGCCAAGGCTGTGGCAGCTCACCTTTGATCAATGTCTTCCAAGATTTCAGTTGCATGTGCAGTGCCATGGGTAAGCTTCAAGAATGCATCTACCCACTCAACAAGATGATCCTTGAAAGCGCCTTTAATGATTTGGTGTAGGAGGTCTGGGGTAAGAATTTTGTGTATGTCTGCACAAGGAAAATCATTGGTGAATGGCTGGAAAAAATTCAAGTAAGAAATGACATGACCGGAGATTGCATTAAAGAAAAATGCACCACAAGATCTCCTGCAATGCCATACTCAGTCCACAGCTTTACATACTCAAGTTCATTGACCAGAAGATCACTATGCTCTCTGCACTGAAGCAAACACAGCCTATCACCATCGAGATTTTTGCGATTGGCCAGACATCTTTGATAGTGTCAGAAATAGATACATGAAGTGCTGCTTGACTCAGACAGTGGACACGTACTTTGGACACCACCCTTGGACAACTCCAGACAGTAGGACTTGCTCCGGATAATCAGTGATATATGACCCTAATCCATATATAACTTACTGGTAGTGGCCATCAGAGCAGCGAGCGATGTCATGAGTTGTCATATAAGGTTTCACCGACTTGAATATCTTTGCAAGCAAGCACTGAAATAACTGTCGGTGGAAGTTGCGATACTCTACATTATTGGCATGTTCCTTAGTAGCTACAGTATAAATGAGTGATTGAACCAATACAGCATAAATTAACTCACTCTTTGGAATGGCGAGGAATCCCACTAGTACAACCCCATTGCAATGTGCATACCGGACACCGTTGAAAATGTTACTGATTGATAAATAGAGTGGATGATACTCGGTGTGCCCTATGGCAACTGAGATGGTCATCTTGTCACTCCCAATGATCAGAGGAATAAAAATTGATCCATGGGCCTCTTGATTTTGAGCAATAATGTCCTGTATAGCAATGAATGATTAGTCTTAAACTAGAATGTTCAGACATGAAGAAACGTACTGCTTGATTCCATGCCCAATTACCTGAAAAAAAAAATCTTGAAACAGCACTTGTTATAGTCCTGATATGGGGTATACTCTATCTCACCATCAAAGTCTGGGTTTGCAAGCATGTTGTGAATGAGTAGATGTGGATCATGGAACCATACATCATGTGTTGCGTCCATCCACAGGGGTACATTTTCAGCTGGCTTGACTCCATTGAAGGACATTGAAAAACTCTCCCATGCAACATTACCAAGAGGTGTTGCATCAATTGTATCATATAGGTCGTGGTGGCTGACAAATGGAGGGGAATCATTGTGTTTGATCAGTGTTGCTGCCCAGTGATCAAGTAGAGTGTCAATCTGGCCTGCAGACATTTGGTTGCACATAAAGAGAAATTTGGCTGTCTCAAATGCAACCTGGTTTTGATAGGGAGTCCAGTTGGTGGGTATCACATCTGTTTGGGGTGGCAGGCATGCATTCTTGCCATTAGCATCACACTTGAGCACTGAATCACAAAATTAAATTAATATGTTCTTGTGCAGCGCATGTACTTACCTGTAAGATGAGGATGGAACACCTGGAACAGAGGCCCTAACTGCACCCAGGTGCCTGCTTCTGGTGTGAAACCTTCTTCTCCTGCATGGCATGTGTCCAGGGGGTTGTGATGTGGATCATTGATATCACCAACATCAGGACTTGCTGACTCAGAGCGTGTTGGTTCAAGTGCTGCTTGATGAAAGGGCCTATGACTGCGCAAAGGCTCTGGGTACTTTGTGTGCATATGCTTTGTATGGCCCGACTTGTTTTTGAACCTCTGGTTGCAGCTTGGAAACTGACAAAACAGCTGAAGTGCTCTTGCATTTAAGGGATGAGGAGTGGATGATGAGCGTGGGCTGCTGGGCATTTTATTCAATATCAATGTTCTAGTAGCAATGATTCTGTAAATGAAATTTACCTTTGTACAAACTGTGTGAACTCGGTGTTTTTTTTGGGTCAGATTGAATTGAAGTAAAGCTAAAAGGAATGACTGAGCACTTGATGACCCTGGTTGGACTTGTTTCATTCATACCTGTTGCTCATTTATCTTTATTTCTCATGTCTCACCTAACAACTCATCCTGGAAATGTGAACAAGCACCCTGGACAAATTGTTCTTGATGCTAACAGAGTGCAGCACTCCAAGGATGAAGTAGCCGCTGGAAAAAACCGAAAGCAGGGTGAGAAAGATGCACAAGCTGCTGCAGTGAATAGAGCACATACAAAAGTTGCAGCCAAGGAGGACAATATGGCTGTTCAGCAAAATGCTCTGCTACTTGGCCCTCCAAAGCTTGTTTGACCAAAGCTGTGCATGGTGACTAGTAAGAGCACATGGCCTACTCCAACCACAGGAGCAGAACCTGCTACAATGAACAAAGGTCAGTCATTGCTGCATTTTTCAGCAGGTGCTTGAAGTACTCACCACTGATTGTCACTTTGACTCACAATGATAGCTACTCAGCCAGCACAGAAGAAGCATCCAAACTTGAAGCTCACCTTTTGAGACAGTGTTGCTGCAAGTCACAAAACTCCTAACAGTGGAGGGATGGGCACCAAGACAAGTGACACACATGTTGGAAGTACCAAATTCAGGGATGGGAAAATAGAACAGGTGTTGCTGTTGTAAGTTTGTTCCTATTTTTGACCATTACTATGTTGCTTCTATTGGAACTTACCTTGTATTACTATGACTTTGTATGGCCATTGAAAACCAGTTCAAATCCCAAGCATTCCAACTCCAACCATGAAGGCATCATTTCGAACTGGGTGGACAAAGTTGCATCTAAGCCACAGCTCAAGCCTTCTGCACCACCTAGTGCCCAAAGCCTCATCAGCGCACCTCATCCAGGCCCAGCAGACTTAGATTTTGATGATGCACCTGAGGAGTAGTAGTAGTAGTAGTAGTAGTAGTAGTAGTAGTAGTAGTAGTAGTAGTAGTAGTAGTAGTAGTAGTAGTAGTATGATGTGCCACTAGGAACACAGGCAAAAAGGGTGAGTGCCTATTCAAATTTGAGCCTGGATCCACTCATTCTAGCCACTGGCAGGATGTTGTGCATTTTGTCACAAAACCTCAGTGCACCTCAAAAGGCAAGAAGTGTGCATACTCCAAGTCTGTCATGGTTGAAGAAGAATGTGAAGTCCCATATTACACACAGTATACAATGTAAAAATGGTGAATTTGGTACTGACAGTCTTGGCTATAATGTGGTCTGCATTCCTTTGAATTCCACTGAAAGCAGCTGTCATATACCGGATCCGAGCACCTCCAATACCACCTGTGAACATCCCCACCCCTGGTCCGACCCCCTGCTTCCCTGTCCGCTCCATTCCTCCTTCCCTGACAATGCATGAAGTGCATCTCAGCAGGATTAGCCCTGCTACCTCCACCCGACCCCGTTCCGCTTTTCTGACACTACCCCTATGTCCCCCGACCCCATACCCCTTCCATCTGACCCTATCTGGGGTTCCGCTCCTCTGCCCTATTGGTCTGCCCGATCCTACTCCTACTCCCTCCACTTTTCTGACCCACTCGGTTCCACTCGTCTTGTCCCACCCAACTATTAGTCCGTCTGACCGCCTCACTGGTCCACTCCTAGACTAGGAACCACTCAACTGGTCCTATCCCCATTTAGTATCATAGTTCCGCTTTTCAGATCACTGGTAATCCCTATACCCTAGCGATTCTGATCCGTTGTGTACATACTGTTCCCTGAGCCTTATTCTCGTATGTCTCAGTCATTCTATTGTAATCCTGTACACTCAGCACATAGCCTTCTGCTATGCTATGCTCATCACTTAGAGTATACAAACATATGTATATTTGTCTGTAGATACTCAGTCTGAATATTACCTTTTCTAAGCCCTGCTCTTCTGTTCTTTGACTTGGGCCTGATCCTAGTCAACCCCTGTTAGCTGGCCTAGGGATTGACTCCCTAGGTCAGCCACCCTCCGATCCCACCGATCCTCCGACCCTCCGACCCTCCGTTCCCCCGTTCCCCCATTCCTCTGTTCCCCCGTTCCCCCGTTCCCCCATTCCCCCATTCCCCCGTTCCCCCATTCCCCTGTTCCTCCGTCCCTCCGCTCCTCCAACTTCCCATGTGTCGGAACTAGACCCTGCACTCTCGCATACGTCCCCTCTGTTCCGCTCTGCTTCGGACTTCATCCAAGCAGTTCCTTCCACTCCGCTTCTACTGTTGGTTCCGACCGCAGTAGCCTCCCACTTCCCTCCTGTTGGGCGGAACAACCCCTGCCCAACTTTCCCGCGCTCACCTAGTAGTCTGTCGGTCCTCCTTCAGAGGACCCCCATTCTGACGTCCTGTCAGAACCCATAGAATTCATGTTGGACTACATTCCGAAATTAGGGGCACATACTCGGGTAAGGGGCGCAGCGTATGAGCTGAAGCCAAGCCCCTCAGACTCCGCTTTACCCTTGAGCACAGTCTTAACAGCAGCTCATTTATGTGTTACCAGGCAATTCAAAGAATCCATGAGTGGCGCACAATATTTGGTTCAACCGCCATCAGTGTTTTGATGGCATTTTTCGCTTCAGTGCCTCAGTACGACACCCAGGCAGCATGTGCAGAATATGCAGAATATCAACTGCAGGATGCACACTTCATCTACAAAGATGCCAACAATGATGACCAACCAGGTGCATTTTTGTTGGAGTACATTTTGCGTATTTTTGCTGTGCATGTGAGTGCAATTGTTGGGATGGTGAGGGTGGATGCACTAGGCAAGATTGGAGCACCAGGGTATCAAACTGTACTGGCACTGACTGCTGCAGCCATGAGTCCCCCCATTTTTTTTCTGTTGCACTAGTAACTATAAGTTAGCAGGCTGAATGCACACTGACCTTGGTTTGAGATGGACTCTTGCTCGACAACGACTCCGAGAACAGCAAGAAAAGCCATAAAATCATCCTAACACTCAATGAGGCAACCAACAAGATGAGCAACATAGGAACACATTTCTCCTCTGGAAACTGGGAGACTGATATGCTTGCATACATGATAAGTGTGGGGGAATGTTAGGTACTGTGCTGGCTCAGGAAGCAGAGGGGTCTGGGCTTGGCTTCAGCTCTTGCACTGCGCCCTTAGCCGAGTACGTGCCCTGAATTTGGAGCGGGTCCGACGTTGTCCAACGATAGGACAAGTGGACCACTTAGGTCTGCTTTGAGGGTCAGGAGGTAAGAGCTACTAGTGGCGGGCCGACTAGAAGCGGAGCGGAGAAGGCAGGGAGTGATGCGGAGGGTGGATAGGAGCAGGGGGAATGTTTGGTAGGAGCAGGGAAGGTGGAGGATAATGCGGGGGATGGAAAAGGGTCAGAGGGGAATATTGAAAGGGGCAGAGAAATAAGGGGGAGACTTAGAGCACAGCTCTAAGTCAGAGTGGAGGGTCGGAGGTGACAACAAGTTGAGACTTGTGTCCAGAGGAGGCAAGGTCCTACTGAGAATTCTCACAAGTAGTAACTGCAAGAAGACAAGTAATATTAAGACTGAGGAAAGATATCTAAGTACATGATATGTTATATACTTCTATGTATGAGGCAGTGATCAGGATAACTATGTTGTAAAGCTATGTACCAAGGATATAATTTGTAAGTACTTACACAGGTGAAGACATAAGTTGGAGCAGATATCAATATGTACGCATCAGATCAGTGATCGAGTGGTAAAAGGAATTACCAGTGATCCGGGAGTAAGGGTCTATGTACCAAAGAGGAAAGTATATATCTAAAAGGGGAAAGCGGTTCCAGTTGAATGGAGGTGTTTTATGGAAGGGGACCGGTTGGGCGGTTGAGTGGAAGTGTAGGGGCAGATGCAGACGATGATTGGACGGAGCGGAGAATGGATGGAGTGGAGGTGGTCGGAAAGCAGAGCGGATATTGATATTAGAGTGGTCGGATCAGGTATATGACAGGGAATTACCATACTCACATATCCAGGAGATCATTCTGTGTGCAGAACCCTTCATGAAGCATCCCCGCTGCAGAGTTCATACATCCTCCAAGGTCTCTACTGGTGATGCTACAACTGCCCCCACTAACCCATGCTCCTGCATCCGTATCTGTACTGTTAATTTTTCCTTCCCCTTGTTCCCCACCACTTATTTTAATTTAACAGAATCTCAGCATACCTCTCACTCACAACATCTCAGTGCCACAACTGCCACTGCTACAGAGTCGAGTTAACATTGGCGTGGTGGAACTTAGACACCACCTGCTAGTATACCTGTCACTCATTTTTTGCCATTTAATACTACTGACACAATACTCTCTTAACCTCCTTATTTTGTCTTAGTTTTGAGCTTTGGACTGTCTTGCATCACTCCTTAATATTACCCTTTGACTTCCTTATTTATGTCCTTATTCAACTTACAGTGGCTCAAAAAACTGTCCACATGTTTTCACATTTTTCACTATCTATGATGTTGTGTGAGAATATACAAACACCTCAAGGACATGCTGGTACCATATTGTAGTACTACTTCAGGGCTTTCAATAAAGCACTATGGCATGGGAATCAGGCAAGATATGGTGGAGATATGAGGCTTACAAAATAATGACTCATGTGAACAGTTTTTTGACTCAAGTATTTCATAGTGATAATCAGGTATTCTAGTACTTTGTGTGACCTCCCTTGGCTTTGATTACTACCTCTATCCTTCTGGGCATACTCTTGAAACTATATCTAACTATATAAACCAGAATGTCTCATGTGTCATAGTCATAATCACCATGAAAGCCATCTCCTCTGCTCAAAGGGATAATATCCTCTCTCTGTCCCATGCTGGCCTCTCTGCTCATCAAATTTCCTCTAGAACTGGAGTATTCAAGTCTACTGTGGCCAAGTTTATCAAAGAAAGCCACATGGATAAGGAAAACCCTTGTGGAGGACATCCACCTCTCACATATTGCAGTAACATATCTCCGTATTATACGAGTGAACGGACGTGCATAATATCCCGTATGATACAGGCCAGCGAACCATGGGCCGAAGGTAGATATATCCTCGACTATGACGGATGGGCCAGGAGTGTTATTATTCCTGATGGAGACGGGTGGGCCCATGTAGGGAATATGTAGAGTAGATGAGTGGGCCAATGGACATGAATATTCAATAGATGGATGGGCCGAGGTAGTTGGATATTATGTAGATGGGTTTACCAAGGTAGATGTGTATCAAATAGCCGGGTATGTCAAGGGTGCTTGTTATCACATAGACGGGTGGGCCCAGATATATATCATGTTAGACGGGTGGGCCAACGAATTAAGATTATTTTGTAGACGGGTGGGCCAAGGGAGCGGTAAAATATTTATTATATATACGGGTGGGCCGAAGGTAGTTGTATATTGTATAGACGGGTAGGCCGACGTGGGGGTATATAATATAGATGGGTGGGCCCAGGAGAATGATAATTGTAGACATGATGGAGCTCAGGTAGTTGTATATCATCCAAATCAAAGGAGGTAATAATTCAAAGTCATCTAATGATGTCGTATGGCATGGAGATTTGCAAAGGGGTGAAGTGGAAACTCATGTTCCAGGCCCTGTTCATCAAAGCTTTTAGATAGAAGAGGAAGGTCTTGCAGGATGGCACGGAGCTTTGCAAAGGGGTGAAGTGGAAACTCAAGCGAAGTGTACCGAGTTCCGAGACCCAGGTCTTGACAAACGAATATGTGATATCCATCACACTTCCAATCATCTGGTATTTCATCGAGCAATGGATGATAATAGATCTTTGAAAGCCAACATCATCCAAGCCTACCAAATGCCAAATGCCAAGTTCCGACTACCGAAAATCGAGTGGTGTACCCGAGATCCGAGCCCCGACTATTGAATCCCGATTATCGAGTATTGAGTCCCGACTATTGAGTCCCGAACATCGAGACTCAAAACAAAACAAAACTCAAAACTCAAAACTTGGAACTCATATATTTTTGCGAGTTTCAGGTCCCGAACATCGAGTTCCAACTATGGAGTCCCAACTATGGAGTCCCAAAACACGAGTCCTGAACATCAAGTCCCGACCATCGAGACCCGAAACCTGAAGCCCAAGATTCAAGACTCAAGTTCCGACCATGGACTCCTGGGTATCGAAAATCGAGTGAAGTGTACCAAGATCCAAGGCCCAGGTCTCGACAAACGAATATCAGATATCCAACAGACTTCCAATCATCTGGTATTTCATTGAGCAATTGATAATAGATAATAGAACTTTGAAAGCTAAGATCATCCAAGGCTCTCTTATCTGATCCTCTCTATCTCCACCCCTTTAACACCAAAGTGCGGACATCCAGGATTCAGCTTCTGATCTCACAAGATCAATTCAATCATGGATGTTTCTTCCACTTCCAATGATGAAATAACCCTCTTGTGCACTTGGGCCCTGACTGTCACTCATGTGGCATGTGAATATACCAAACAGAAATTCAATGCAGAGAAGACAGGAGGAGACCCAGTTATACCTTCTCCGAACCTAGACACTGATCTGGTGATGGCTTGTGATCGATTGGTTGATCGGCTCATAAAGGCATATAAAAATCCCAGTGAGTCTTCCTGCAGATTCGGAAAATTTGTTTGATCAGTCAAATTGCTTCATCACAGTTCAGATGCCGATCGATATTGCAAGATATAGCAAATTGATCTCCCCGAAGGACACAGGGCATAATGAAGAGAGAGTGGTGAGGTTGCTCGAGAGGTGTCCTCCTGGCCATGAGGGCACAAAGTTGATCGACATACCTGCGACAATTCTTGATGCATCCGGTGCCATCATCGCATGGTACCTCCCGGACGCCCTGACCGATGCCACCCAGGTGTGTTATATATATTGTTACTGGATGGATATTGAACATCAAATGGTTCCTACAGAAGGAAATTTGGGCGGCCTTGGATTTGCTCGCTCCGATACTCAAAAAAAGTGTAAAGCTTGATGGGAATTGGCGTACTAATCAAAAGTGGTTCACACCAAGGTCACAAAATGATGTCCTAACTCCCAGATGCATTAATTTATCTCCGGCATGGTTTCAGCAGGGGCACGAGGTCTGCATCATTGAATGGAGCATCCTCAGAGGATATCCTGAAGGCCATTGCAAGGTCAGCAGCCATTGCAACAGCGGCACTCAGGGTTATGCATCCTGAGCAGTACTAGGCAGGGTTGCGAGCCTTTGCGAGCCTCGAAGAAAAAGCACGAAGCAAGCAACTGCCGAAGATGTCAGAGACTCTCCAGTACTGGGCAACTGTGTTTAACAGCCTCTCCGTGATTTGCAATCGGGAAACCCCAAATCATCGAGACCATTCATCGATTCCCGAATGCTTCGATATTCTCACTAGCATGGGGAGTTATTCTAATGCTCGGATGAGTATGCCAAGCCTTCAGCTGGAGTTCAGGTACGATCTGGGGTGTATGATTGCTTTTTCGGGAAGGATTGTCAGACATGGGGTTCATGCAGTGGAAGGGGATCGGATTTCCTGGGCATGGTATATGAGGGATGCTGTTCATATTTATGCTGGGATTCCATCGTGTGGATGGGCAAGGTTGGATTGGAAGAAGTAGAAAAGGTAGTTACATGTGTTAGTACCCACCTTCAAATACATGATATTAGATATCAGGCACTCCATACTCGTAATTCGGGTTTCGGGTCTCGATAGTCAGGACTCAATATTGCAGGATACTCGAAAGTGTTATTGTACACATTTCACCGACTACCGACTACCGGGTTTCGGGTTGCGGTACTCGGCCCAACCAACAAGTCCCGACGATCGAGTCCTGAATATCGAGACCCAAAGCCCAAAGCCTGACCATCGAGTCCCAAATATCGAGACCCGAGACCCGAAGCCCGACCATCAAGTCCCGACCATTGAGTCCCGAATATCGAGACCCAAGACCTGAAGCCCGACCATCGAGTCCCGAATATCAAAACCCGAACATCGAGTCCTGAAGCCCGAATCCCGACCATCGAGTCCCGAATATCGAGACCCGAAACCCGAAGGACGACATTTGAGACTCAAAACAACTCAATACTCCAAATTCAAAACAATGACACTCATGCATTTTAACGAGTTTCGAGTTTTGATTTTTGAGTCAAGAAAATACACATTTAATGAAATACAATTTTGGGATTTGTCTTCTTGAATCACCGAGTACCGAGTGCCGAGTACCGCAACCTGAAACCCGGTACTTGGTAGTCGGTACTCGGTGATTCAAGAAGACAACTCCCAAAATTGTATTTCATTAAGTACCGACACCCGAGATTCGGTACTCGGTACTTGGTACTTGGGTGTCGGGTGTTGGGTGTCGGTACTCAGATTTATGCGAGTTTTGAGTTTCTTGATTTGAGTTTCTTGATTTGAGTTTCGAGTTTCGAGTTTCAAATCGAGTACCGACACCCGAGTACTGATGATACACATGAATCACCGAGTACCAAGTACCGAATCTCGGGTGTCGGGTGTCGGTACTCGACTTGAAGCTCGAAACTCGAACACACGAATCACCAAGTACCGAGTACCGAGTACCGAATCTCGGGTGTCGGTACTCGGTACTCGGGTGTCAGGTGTTGGGTGTTGGGTGTTGGGTGTTGGGTGTTGGGTGTCGGTACTCGATTCAAAACTCAAAACTCAAAACTCAAAACTCAAATCAAGAAACTCAAATCAAGAAACTCAAATCAAGAAACTCAAATCAAGAAACTCAAAACTCGCATAAATCTGAGTACCGACACCCAACACCCAACACCCGAGTACCGAGTACCAAGTACTGAATCTCGGGTGTCAGGTGTCAGGTGTCGGTACTCGACTCGAATCTCGAAACCCAAAACTCGCATAAATCTGAGTACCAACACCCAACACCCGACACCCGAGTACCGAGTACCGGTTGGGACTTGATGTTTGGGACTTGATGTTTGGGACTCGATACTCAATGGTCAGGACTCCATACACGGGCATCAGGTTTCGGGCTTCGGGACTCGATAGTCGGGACTCGGGTTTCAAGACTCGGTAGTCGGCACTCGATACTCGATAGTGGGGACTCGAAACTCGAAACTCGTAAAAATGTTTGCGTCGAGTTTTGAGCATTGAGTATTGAGATTTGTGTCAAGTCTTGAATCTTGGCCTTCGGGCTTTGGGTCTCGATATTCCGGTCTTGATATTTGGGACTCGATGTTTGGGACTCGACATTCGGGACTCAAGATATCTGGCTCTCGATACTTGACATTGGGTATGTGGGACTCGGCATATAGCAATAGGTCATATATTTGGAAGTCAGTGTTTAATTTTCAGTACTTATTACATCATGTACAGAATTTAGACTTCAACATTCTGAACTGAAGGACTAGAACTACTCCGGTCCCCTTGGCTTCAATTTGGTTAGGACGGCTGTGTACATCTGAATCTCAGCCATCTTTTCACGGATGCCATCTTGTTGATCCTCAATCACTGTCAGGAGGTGTTCTCTCATCCACCTCAGTGCCTTCAGTGATGCAACTGAGCTTTCAGCCACCTGCTCGGGAACAACAAGACATTCGTCCTCAACGCCAGACTAGAAAGGATCAGTAACCATTCAAGGAAATTCGGTAAAAGTCTTACTAGCCAATGCTGGTAGTGACAGACACAATTGGCGAATACCTGATCCCATGCCCATAATTCCTTCGGGATTGCAGTTGGTCCAGTCCACCATTGAGTTCCATAGGTTGATACAATCCAGGAGGGATCCCCCAGATCTGCAACATCATGGAACTTGCACAGGTGGGATGAAAAGACGTCGTCTGGAACCATGTTCCAGGTGAGCTCGGGAATCAACCGAAGAATATGAGTGACTGGGCTTGGAACAACCAAAATGATGTTCCTTGCAGCTGAGTACTGCAGGAGGGGAGTCACAAAAGTCTGTTGGAAATGTCAGCATTGACCACCACAGTCATCAGTCTCTTACAGCTATCTCCCATTGCAGCCCGGCTTTAAAGTGCATGGTCCGAGCAGCAGAAGGCTCCTCGGTGTGGGTAGCCTCCATCTGATATTGAGAGATGGATGCTCGGATGCAAGATGCAGTCATTGACATTGTAGCTGCAAGATCTGCCAGAGTGAGTGTGAGGGGTCGGAACCCATTGCCAGAATTCTGAGAATCAGAAGGGGATGTAGGAGGAGTATGTGATACAGACATGGTTAATGCAGTATTATGAACCTGGAAATGACAATCACAATGGCAGTTGGTTTGGAGGTGAAGATATGAGCCACAGGTTGATGGATAAAAATTTTCAAACTCCGACATTTTTGGATCCGGGCAAACTCCATCATCGGTCGACCCGGCCAATTCCCGGGACTAAAATGTTTGGGTCGATGTAGCTGTTTCATATCTTCGGCAAACAAAATTCATTCATCCCGAGCCTTTATAAACCCGCTTTTCTGGTCTTGAAATGCTGCCTGGGCATCCTGTGCCAGCAATGAATACATTTGGGATTGCCTTCCCGAGTAGCATGCATGACCCGGAAGGTTTTTCACCAATGATTTGCGCATCCTGTCACCCCATTGGGTTGCTTTCTACAAGAAAAAGTTACATGTCCAATCCATCTCCAATTGGACCAACATCATTTCTTCCTTCCATCGATCCTGTAGGGCCTTTGCCCGAAGCCAATGCACTCGGTAAACTTCGGATGGGTCCGTCAGCTGAGCACAGGATATGTCAAGCATGCCCGAACTCACATTCCTCATTCCATGACTGATCAGGACCCTCCAGGTCGACTTCAACTGACCAGAACCAAGCGAGGGACTCATTTCGCTGACCTCGGGCATTTGGATCGCCGACGGCAGTGCTGATTTTGAGCTGCTCCCAAAGCAGGGGTTTGTATTTCTGAAGCTGGTCTTCCCCCGGCTCAAGTTGCATCATTTGCTTCCTCGTCTTCATATATATACTGGCATGGAGGGACACTGCCTGCTGCATGGATGTCACCTGGGACCAAGCTCGAGTTTTCAGGGCCTGGAATTTGGCTTGCCTAACTGTTGTTTGGAACAGAATCGCCTTGTTGCACAAGTGAATTCGGAGGTTGTGAAGGGAGTCATTGGCCTGCCCTTCACGAAGAGACATCTCCAGCGTAATGAGATCCTCTGCCATGCAGCGTCTGCATCGATCTACTCCGAGGTTTGATGGCAATGGGATGACAGTGAGCTCAGGGGAGTTCGCCCATGTGTCAGATGTCTCGGTGAAGTCTGCCAAGTCATCATCGAGATCATCAAGAATGTCTACGTTCAAGTCATCAGGATCGTCATCTGCATCAAATCCCTCTCCGAGATGAGTAATAGCAGACCGAGTGAATCCATCTATCTGGCCTTGGAGACAATCGCGTTGCCGGGCTATGTCTAACCTCTGTGTCTCAGTAGTTCTTCTACCAATTCTTCGGACCTCAATGAGCAATGCGATTTGAGCCTCTTCAATCACCAACCCAATTGATATCCATGTCGCCACAGATCTGCGAGCAGGTGCTGCATTTCGGGCATTACCCTCCTCTAGTAGTCTAAGCTCAATCTCCTTTTTGCTTGGTGCTGGGTGCAAAATTAATTCAGACTTTGGATGGAGACAAAGTCAACTTACCCTTCTTGATATTAATCTCATATACATCCATAGCCGCAGGATCATTTATTCTGCTGGACTGAGTGATCCTCTCGCTGGCTAACCATTCCGTCTTTGAATCGCTGGGTGCTGCTTCATCGAGTCTGTCGAAAGCCTTTTCACTTTCGGCGATGCCATTCTTCACCTGCTTGTATTTACGGCAAAGGGTTGTAAGAAAGGCTGCACCTTTAACGATGAAAGCTCGCTTCAATCAACCCTTCAATGACTGTGACATATCATGCACTGCCTTCTCTTCTATTTCCTTTTCTGTCCATATTTACATCAATTCACATTTAGCCTTTGTCCTTATCGCCATCACCACATGTTCCCAATTATTCTTTGTACCTACGCCACACCTTTCATGTCTCGCTTTGCCTTTCTTCTCGCTACTTGCGCTTTGATAGCGCTTTGTCCATTCTCCCGCCATATAAAAAGTTACATGTAATTCTCGTTTTATTAGTGAATCAACTCCCTCAGTGATCCGTATTCTCGCAGCCATCCGAACATTCTGTCAAAGTCAAAGACGTCTCTGTCTGCATCATCGTTTGATCTCTAGTCAACTTGCTACCATCCTCTCTCACAATTTCCTACCTTCCTCGATCAATCCTTTCAATTCCCCTTAGAACTCATCTCAGCCTTACATATTTGGAGCCCACCGCAAGGGGAATCAATATCGATACCTCTTGCACCCTCTGAGTAATCCGTCGATCTTCCTTGATCCTCTGATTATTCTTTAGATATTTAGTCTATTTTGACCTTCATACCCAACCATTTCAAAGTACTACCACCTCAACGCGCAAGATTCGTCTCGAGTGCACCACCCCACCTCATAACCTGGCTCCAAAACGATCCCACATTCCCATACTGACCAAGAAGCACGCCACCCGTTCTGCAACCCGAGCCGAGGACTCGTCATCTGTTAAAACTCCTGAACCAGTATTCCACTCACCGATCCGTCGCCGCTTCAGCACTGAAGAAATAGAGCTGACTTCCCAGCTCGTCTCTCCTCTCACACCTTTCACCGAAAACACCGTGTTGAGCCTTGCTCCACAAGCCAAGTCTTTCGCCTTCGCGCCCAGTATCAAACCCATCCAACCAACTTTCACACTCAAACCTGTGGTCTTCCCCACTCTCCCGCAACCCCTCCTCACAGCACCTCCTTCACATACCGTCTCCCCAAACCCGGCACCCATCATGTCTACTATCTCTAAAGGAATCAATGCAATGCCAGGACCGAATTCCAGTAAGGCACCTATCTTCAATGGCGAAACGGCCGAACTCCTTGAATTCTTTGAGCTCTTTGACGACCTTGCAACCTCCTGCAACCTCATGGACACCGAGAAGTGCAAGTGCCTTGTCTGATATGTAGATCAGCCTACTAAACGCTTCTGGGTGACCCTTACTGGCTATGAGACCCGGGACTTTGATGCCTTTCAAAAGAATATCTTAGCTCAGTATCCAGGAGCGGAGAAAGGCTTGCGCTACTCCATCCGTGACCTTGAACGCATCGTCATCAATCACGAAGGCTCTGACATTACCACTGAAAAGGAGCTACTCCAATATTACCGCCAATTTCGCCCTGTTGCTGTGTGGCTCGTCACCAACAAAAAGATATCTGTTCGCGAACGAGACCAGTATTTCTGGCAAGGTCTCCCAACTTCAACCTGTCGGGCAATTGACCGGCACTTAGAGCTCAAGGATCCAAACTATTCCCGGAATGAAGCAACTGATTTCGAAAAAGTTTTGGAAGCTGGAAGATTCGTCTTCTCCGACGAGGCATTTGATGCTGATCTGAACAACCCTATTGCCAGCCGTCTCCACACTATCCGTGACGGGCGCTCGTCCACCTCTTCAGCTAGACCTAAAGCCCCTCGTCAGATCTTAATAGATTTAGACGATGAAGACGATCAGCGCACTCATGAAGCACCGCGGGAGGTCCAAACCAAGAAAGTCTCCTTCACACCTACGGTCAGTACTCCTCAGAAATCCACGATGGATGAAGTTGAAGATCTCGCAAGAAAAATGCACTCACTCGATATCACGGATATTGCTTACTCGGGTTGTTACACCCGTCTCGTTTGCCTAGCTCCAGCTGCCGCACAAGCTTGGACTCCCCCGCGAGCACGTCAACAAGGCCAGGGACCTCCTCAGTACGCTCCTGGAAACTGTCCGTATGCGGCCCCAAGGAGACATAAACGGGTTATTTTTTCCTGTGGATTACCGCATCTCATCCGTAACTGTCCTACTGCTACTGAATACCTTCGCACTGGCCGCGTTATTCGGAGAATAACTACTTCCTGCACACGGACCACTCTCGCATTCGACGGAACGGCAATGCAACCATTCAGCAAGCTATCGATGAACGTTATGCTACGACCCCGGCAGTTCCATCGACTCCGGCCACTGGCGCGAACCTCACGACGCAGATAATGCTCGACGCAACGTCTCTGCCGCACCTGCTACCACTGCCCGCCTTCATCTCGGAAACATACTTCCTTCAGTGCGAACCTGTCATCGAAAACCATGCTGTCATTGTCACCGTCGAGGATGCTGAAGATGAAGAATCTGCTGATGTTTTAGCTGTCACCCGTTCGAAGGCCAAAGCACCTCCTTCTACCCCATCATTAAAGAAAGATAAACTCCAGCCACCCTGCCCACTCTACCCGCGAATCCAGTGAAATGCACCCCAGAACCCCCCAAGCCAATCGAGAATCAACTAGCTCAGAAGACCCCGGCGTACACTACACTTACGAATCCAAGGCAGCGTCACCTGAGGCCACCCAACGCGTATCAGAACATTCTCAACATGGTGGTACCGAACCTCACCATCTCCGACCTACTCGCCATCAGTCCCGATCTTAGACGCGAGGCTGTGGATCACTGTCGTACTCAGCGCATACCAAGTCCTCCCTCGGCTATGTCAGCCAATGCAATTGCCTCAGCCCTGGCCGTTGCACCTCTTCAAGTCGAACATGCTACTCCCCTTCGAACTACGCTCACATCAATGGCGTCCACTCTGAGATGGGCCTACTCGACGAAGGATCGGAAATTGTTGTCATCCGTGAAGATACTGGAAGAAGACGAATGCACCTCTGAACGACCGTATTCACATTGAATGCAAACCACCAACGGAGGATCGCAGGACATGAAAGGATGCTTGGAAATGTTAGAAATTGACGTAGCAGGAATCAAGACATGGGCACATGCATATGTAGTACCTGACGCACCTTACAGGCTTCTTCTTGGACGACCGTGGCAGCGTCTTGTTAAATTGTCAAAGGAAGAAACTAACGATGCGGTACTCATTACAATCCACGATCCACTCGACCACAGTAACACCCGCACCTGCGAGACATCACCACCCCGTGGCCCCAGCCTGGATCATTCTCAGTAACCTCTAATGCCTTCTGCATAGCACCAGCACCAGCCCTTCATGCCTCTGTCAACAATACGCCTCTCTTCTGCTCTCGCCCAACGACCCTTCCAACAGCCCCGTTCACGGTCTCACGCCTACCTCATTTACTGAGCTTCTACTCAAGACTCCTTTGAATGACGAGGAAAAGACACGTGTTCACCTACAAGAAAGTCGCCAACAAAGTCCGACCAGTGGCAACTACCATGCCCAGCCATGCCCGCATTATCCTCGCATTCCGGAGGACCCCCTCCTTTCTCTTCCTTCAGTTTCGCCAACACCCCCGGACTTCACCTGGCACACGCCTCACACAAACGAATGAACAACTCGGAGTATTCTCTAATGACTTTCTCTGGCCGGAAGAACAAAAGTTAGTGGCCCACATTCTCATGAACAACGAGACGGCACTTGCATGG